>NC_066540.1:10303512-10378512 GCF_024679095.1 Eriocheir sinensis | reverse complement strand
CGTTCCAACCCCTCAAACTACCGCCCTATAGCTTTCCTTTCCTGTCCATCTAAAGCTTTTGAATCAATCCTTAACCGGAAGATTCAAAAGCACCTTTCCACTTCTGACCTTCTCTCTGATCGTCAGTATGTGTTCCGCAAGAGGCGTTCTACTGGCGATCTTCTTGCTCTCTTAACTGATTCTTGGTTATCCTCTTTTAGCCGTTTCGGTGAAATTTTCTCAGTTGCGCTAGACATATCGAAAGCCTTCACTTTGCTTTCTAAACTGCCCTCTTTCGGATTCTATCCCTCTCTCTGTTCCTTTATCTCCAGTTTCCTTTCCGGCCGTTCTATCTTTGCTGTGGTAGACGGTCACTGTTCTTCCCCTAAACCTATTCACAGTGGTGTTCCACAGGGCTCTGTCCTATCACCCACTCTTCCTGTTATTCATAAATGATCTACTTTCCATAACAAACTATCCTGTCCATTCATACGCTGATGATTCCACTCTGCATTATTCAACTTCTTTCAACAGAAGACCCTCTCAACAGGAATTACACGACTCCAGGCTGGAGGCAGCAGAATGCTTAACCTCAGACCGTACTATCATTTCCGATTGGGGTAAAAGGAACCTTGTGTCCTTCAATGCCTCAAAAACCCAATTTCTCCACCTATCAACTAGACACAATCTTCCAAACACCTATCCCCTAGTCTTCGACAACACTCAGCTCTATCCTTAACTCAGAATTTTAACTGGAAACTTCACATTTCCTCTCTCTAAATCAGCTTCCTCGAGGTTGGGCGTTCTGTAACGTCTCCGCCAGTTCTTCTCCCCCGCACAGTTGCTATCCATATACAGGGGCCTTGTCCAACCTCGTATGGAGTATGCATCTCACGTGTGGGGGGAGCTCCACTCACACAACTCTTCTTCTCTTACTGATAGTCTTCTACCTCTTAATTTCTGCCGCCATGTTGCCTCTCTTTCCATCTTCTATCAGCATTTTCACGCTGACTGCATTTCTGAACTTGCTAACTGCATGCCTCCCCGCCTCCCGCGGCCCCGCTGCACGCGACTTTCTACTCATGCTCATCCCTATACTGTCCAAACCCCTTATGCAAAAGTTAACCATCATCTTCACTCTTTCATTCCTCACGCTGGTAAACTCTGGAACAATCTTCCTTCATTTGTATTTCCTCACGCATACGACTTGAACTCTTTCAAGAGAACTGTATCTGGACACCTCTCCTCCCGAAGTTGACCTTTCTTTCGGCCACCTCTTTGGATTCTTTTTAGGAGCAGCGAGTAGCGGGCTTTTTTTATTATTGTTTTCTTTTTTGTGCCCTTGAGCTGTCTCCTTTGTTGTATATATATATATATATATATATATATATATATATATATATAGATATAGATATAGATATATAGATATATATAGATATATATAGGCGGTGGCCGAACTGGTAGCGTACTGGGCCCACATTCACCGCGTGATGGACGACGCGGGTTCGAATCCCCACGTTACCACTCGGATTTTTCAGTCACCGCCGAGTGGCTTAAAACTACCCACATGCTGTCCTGAAGACCACCCATCAACCCGGACTCTAGAGGAAGCCGTCCAAGCGAATCAAGAACGAGTTCCGGGGGGCAGCATGAGCCAATGCAAGATGGCGCCACTATAAACACTCGCCTGCGCCAGAACGGGCTGGGCCGACCATCAGGCCCCACCTGGAAGAAGCCTTGGGCCGACTATCAGGCCCCACCAGGAAGATGCCTACCGGCGCAACAGGCAACGACGTAAAAAAAAAAAAAAAAAAAATATATATATATATATATATATATATATATATATATATATATATATATATATATATATATATATATATATATATATCTATATATATATTCCCGCTGTGACCATATCCTCTCCTGCAATGCTGCAGGAGAAGACGTCCTGGAGCTGTTTCCGGTAGAACTCCTGGTCCTCTTCATTCTTCATGTAGGCGAGGGTGTCTCGGGTCCCGATGTCGAAGACCTCGACGAGGGTGCTCTGGAATACAGCATCATGGTCCTTATACCCTTGCGTGATCTTCATCCGGCTCTTCTTACGAATGTGGTACTCGAGGTTCAGCTTCTCGATGGAGCGGATGCAGCGGTCGATCCGCTGCACCGGAATCCTCGCCCACATCCAGATCTCCATGACAGCCTCGACTGTCTGCTTGGCGGCCTCCCGCAACGGACCATTCGACGGATCACGGAGGGTTTGACGTTATCTCAAAGCCTCCCCACGTGTGGGAAGACGGGAGGTGGAGAACCTGTCCAGAGAGCCACCAATCAGCCACCACTTCGGATGACTTCGTCAATTCATCAAGGGAACAGAGGGACACGAAACAATCATGGAGAGCGCGGTCAGTAATTACGTGCTGAATCGCACCAAATTTCACACAGATGTCTTGTACCGATAGACGAACGAAAACAACTTTGTGGAGGAAGAATTCCTAAACTTTGAAAAATCACCTACATGGGATGGACCGGTCTAATATATATATATATATATATATATATATATATATATATATATATATATATATATATATATATATATATATATACATATATATATATATATATATATATATATATATATATATATATATATATATATATATATATATATATATATATATATATATATATATATATATATATATATATATATATATATATTCCATAAATAGACAACGTACAAACTAACAGTGAGACAGATAGCCATGAGCAGGTCATCACTAGATGTGTAAACAATGGGGGGTTACCCGGGCCAAACCACAGGGCTCAAGTTAGAGTGGATGGACTACAGCAGACGCTATTGTAGTTCCCGGGCGCGGTTTGGTCAAAAACTTTTCTCAGTCGATCCCCGTGGATTTCTGACACTCTGACCTTGTCCGTTATATCCGAAATACGTTATAAGCGGGTCCGTTATATCGTGGGTTTACTGTATATATATATATATATATATATATATATATATATATATATATATATATATATATATATATATATATATATACATAGACATATACATACATACATACATACATACATACGGTGGCTGAATCGACAGAGTAACACCACCGCGTTCAGGAGGACGCGAGTTCAATCCCCGCCCGGTGCCACCAAGCTGGGATTTTTCAGCCGCCGCCGAGTGGCTTAAAACTACCCACATGCTGTCCAGAAGACCACCTATCAACCCGGACTCTAGATTCTAGGATTAAAGATGAGCTCCGGGAGGGCAGCATGAGCCAATGCAAGATGGCGCCACTATAAACACTCGCCTGCGCCAGAACGGGCTGGGCCGACCATCAGGACCCACCGGGAAGAAGCCTTGGGCCGACCATCAGGCCCCACCGGGAAAAAGCCTACCGGCGCTATAGGCCGCGACGTAAAAAAAAAAAAAAACACACACACACACACAGTACCCTCCCGAGTTTCGTGCTTGCTTCGTTCCGAAGGTATAGCGCTAAACTCGAGGATCGCGAAACTCGAGGTATTGAAAACACTGAAAAAGAGCTTATTTGTTCCGACCCGTGGAAAAGCTGACTTTTTTTCCTCCTTAACTCCGTTGTTATCTCAAAATACTTACCTTGGAGGGGGGAGGGAGGGCGAAAGCGGGGAGCGGGTCGTTTTGGAGCCGCAGATAAAGCCTTACGATTGCTGCGGCGCGCGCCCTAAGGGCCCCTTACGGAGGCCTTAAAAAGTTTTGAGTATGGGAAAGGAATGCAGAGATACGGCGCCGTAGCGCGGCCGTAGCCAACGGCGCCTTGGTGAAGTTAAGGCAGCGCGCGGGCTTTAACTTACGGCCCTTCTCAGAATCCGCCGGCGGTCTACCGCCGACTGACCTGCTGCAGTCGCCGGTCGGAGAAATCGAAAATCGTATATGGTCGCCGGTCTACCGCCGGTAAACCGCCGGCTTACCGGCGGTAAGCCGCCGGTCCGGGGATTATTGCCTATTTTGTCGGCGGTCAGGCCCCGATCGGCTTATCGGGAGTCATCGGGGACAGTCGCGACCGGGACCGGGAATGTGTAAAAGCCCCTTTAGAGGGACAACGGTCCCGACTGTACCACCAACACCGATTCACTGCCATCATCAAACCATGCCGATGCTCCAGTCAGGTAGTCAGTCAAAACAAGAGAGAAATAGACAGAAACAAGTGATGAAAATGTAGAATAAACTCAATAAAGCGTGGAAGGGCATTGTGGAATGCACATGGTGCATCCTTTACCTGTGTTTGTTTACAAGCAGAGCCAACCGTGCCGGTTCACCACCACCACCACCACATCACGCCGATACTCCAGTCAGTCAGAAAACAAACATAATAGAAAGACACAGAAACAAGCAATGAAGAAGTAGAATAAGCACAATAACATATGGAAGGGTACTGGAATGCACATGGCTCATCTCATACTTTATTGTTTGTTTACAAGTGGTGCTGCTCGAACTGCCACTGCCACCACAAGATGCTGTCATTTCAGGCAAATCAGACAAAACAAAATAGAAACAGGCAATGATAATGTAGAGAAAGAACATGTGAAAGGCCACTGTGGAAAGCATGTGATGCACCTCACACTCTCCTTTGTTTAGCAATAGTACAGTAATAGGAGTTTTGGCAATTCTATAAGTTGTCTCAACAGCAAAACTGGTCATCCGGCACAAGCTTCGTGCACAGATAAACGAGGTTCTGCTAATTACTGTATAATCCAATTACCATTCTCCTAAATGAGAAACTATTAACCCTTTCGCACACCGTAAGTTTCCAATAAGTTTCTGTTCCACTCACCATGCATTTCTCAGGCCCGATCGGCCTTTTTTTTGCTGCTGCGATACTCTACATTCCCGGACGTATTTCACCTTCACAAATATATCGTACCCCAATAAATTTGGTATCAATGGCTTCTTCTAGACTTGTACTAGAACATGCACAAATAAAAATAGAAGAAAATAAACAATACAAACTCGTTTCAAGTCTCCGTATAGAGTATTTTAGACAATAAATCCTAAGTACCAAATCTTCCCTAGCTAGCTTGCCAGCTAGCTCGAAATTTTGTGGGCCAACTTTTTTAGCCGAATATATGTTTTGAAGCAAAATTTAGTGAGGATTCTTATGGTATCCTTAAAATCATCATACGCCTATTAGTTCCCGAGTTACACCAAGAAAACTGCATTTTTTTTCGAGGTGACTGACCCCTCCTCCCTCTTCCTCATGTACGCTCCTTAGAAAGGTTGCCATATGTTACCATTAAGAAACTTATCCTAACAAATGACGCTACCAAATTTGACGCACTTTCACCGAAAACTTATTTTTTACATTTTTTTTTTTAATTTTATGACACGTTTCGCGTCATCGTGCGGCAGGACCTTTTTACCCTTGATGACGCGAAATGTGTCATCATGCGCGAGAGGGTTAAACTGTAGATATACAAAAATATAAGTACAAAAGTATATTTATTTATAACATTTAATGCAAATGGAAAAGTATAATGTGAAGGCACGGCCTAAATGATCATGATGCCTGTATTAAAGGGGCCATAGGTGGTAGGGTCAGTTTGAAATTAGAGCAAATATGTATTAACCCCAACAGCATTCAGAAAAATAAAAAATGCAGTTTCTTCACTAGTATAATCCACTAATGACACAACTAAAACTCCTGCCTCCAGTCAGAAGTGTTTCATGATAACAATAGGCATCTTTTTCCATTGGCTACCGATGCATAGTAATAAATAGCCTACCTCAAAGACAGATGTATTCCCAGTTTTTAGTTAGCATTGTTGATATGATTTGAATAGGAGGAAATTACTGATATAAAAGAGAGATCTTGTTTTACCTTTGAACATTCAAGAACGTTGCTCGTATTATAGCTTTCTATTCCACTCTTGTTACTTGGAAGAAGGAATTAAGTACCTGAATAAACAGCAAGAATAAATCAGCAAGATATGGAGAAATGTGGGTAATCAAACAACAATTTCTATTTTTTTGGTACATTTATTCAGATCAAGTTGAATCCCAACTCCCATGATACATTACCATTTTTCTTTCTTAAGGAGTAAATGCTAATTCATCAACATTTCATGAAATCTTTACTGATCAGATGACATGGGAGGTGAGATGCTTGGGAGGTCACTTAACCTGCTAGTGTGTGAGACATGTACAGACTTAAGCTACAGTGGTTAGAGAACACTAATGACACATTCCACAGTAAGAGAGGAGGAGAAGGATAACTAACATCTACTATACTTCAGAATCAATAGATATTTTTTATAATTTTGTTCTGGGTTGAGCTGCTGCTTTTCATGTCACCAGCTCTCAAAATATATATGTATATATAAATAATTGGGAAACAACAGCTAAAACTAAATGACTTTAACACTCCTCTTCCTCCTTAAATGTGATGTGGCCGGCCACTCAAGAGATGCAGGTGGACTACTCTCTGGCATTTGCACATTTGACTTCCACAAAGAAGAAGCACTTTTCCTTTTTAAATAATTCACAGTTAATGTCAGTACTTTCTAGTATCTAAATTGTGACTCCATTTTACTGTCTAGCTAAAGTAATTCCTACAATGATGATTTCTCTTTGGCAAAATAAAAAATAAATAAACTGGATAAATAAAATTGCATTAAATTATTAGTTTAATGATATCTTGAGAAAGGAGCTGTCAGTTTTAACAGGATGGAAAAATATTTATCAGTTTTTTTCAAAATGCCTTTTAAGTACACTGAACTGGTAAAGAGAAATAAAATGAACATGCAACTAAAAGGAAAGCATTAGTTAACTCATAAAGCTGGTGGAGGGGAAATCCATGCGCCATGATGAGAAACATGAACTACAGAAAGTCATATAGTATAAAATGATACAGCTCTATCATATATGACACAAAACCCCTGTGCCACTCATTATGTACATGCTCAATATATATCTAAAGGTTTATATGCTCTTGAGTGGTGGGGTAAGTTTAGCTAGCTCTTATGTACTGCTCCTATAATAATCAAACAACAAACTATAGCAATATATACCAGAGAACAGATAATTTGGAAACATAAGGAATGATGCAGGATTCTTGATATACTTTGGTTATCACAAAAAGGAATGGCTCGATTCAAAGTAATCAGGGTGACTCGCATTAGGTTTGAAGATTTTTAATTTTATAGACAGAAGTTGAGTTATGTTATTTGTGGCAGTCATACAGCATGGCTCATCAGTCCTATGTGATGGACCTCTAACTTGCATTATAATACCTGTTGAAACTGATATCCACATTCTTATCCTTCAGGTCATGCTAAGACTCAACATACATGTAAAAGTATATGAGCAGAAGGTGTGTAGAGGAATCCATGTTTATTACTTCCACACAACAGCTTACTGAAGGCAAGCGGCAACACTTAGCTGTGCACGTACAGTGACACTTACATCGTACGCACACACATGGGGAGAGGAGTACTGGACTATGGTCGGTTATTTGCTCACCACCAATAACGACATAGATTTATCTTAAGTGAGAGAAAATCCCACTTTTGGTCATATTTTCATACTCCATGAGTTAGTTCACATGATATTAGTGCACTATGATATTTACCTTTACAAATATTAAAATTATTGAGAAGTAAGTATTACTGCACTTTCTTAAAACACAATGCAAATCAAAACATAAATCTACACCAAATAATTTGTGACTTTCTAATGTAGTGGAGCTTGTTGTTGATTAACCATATTTAAAACTAAAACAATAGATCAAAAATATATTTATATATATGTATATATATTTATGTATAAGTAAAAAAAGCTTAGACCTAGAAATCTACTTTGGACATGATAAAAACAAAAGTATCTAACTGCACCTTTCTGAGATGGAAATGACAAAAATATAATATATCCTACGAATTAATGAGAAAAATGGCAGCTGGCAGCATAATTATAATGTGTCGTGAGGCCACTTAGACCTTGGTGCTGGGTTGAGAGGAATGACCCAGCCTCACAACACCAACCCGTTTCCAGTAACTGCCTGGAACCTCTGAACTCCTGCAGGTGCTCAAGCCAGCCTCTCTACCACTCAGCCAGGTGATATGACTTACCCCAAGCATGGATACAACACTGCCTCTCATTTTTTTTTTTTTTCTTGTAAAAGCTGCCAACCAGTTAAATCAAGTAACTAATTTAACTTTCAGGAGGATAAGTGTATGGGGGCATAACCAACACACAGGCTGATGGAGGCAACATGCACAAGAGACTCCACAGAGCACCTCCAACATTCAGACTTTCTGCTGTATTTACCTCATTTTGTTATTACCCACAATAAAGCAAATTTGAAATAATGATGGTAAAACCTATTTTTTGCTATGGTAATAAATCATCGTATTTTCGACACTACATAATTTACAGTGAAGTACAGGACAACACTACCATGTGTACCCAGGAATCAACATCCTTAGCTGGTTCAATTTTAACATGTTTTAATGTTCATTTCTGAGCAAATTAACCAGAGCATTAAAATCATGCTACGTTGAACTATCCCAGTATGTTGAAAATCCCAGCTGGATAATGGTAGTATATTAGCTAAAAAAATCCAATGGCTTAAGGCTTGAGTTGCACACAACACGACTGTGCATCTCAGAATCAGGACTTGCCGACTCCATGGAATGTTAAAGTAAAAATTAGTTTAAAAGCTTAAAAGCAATGCATTTCACCTACTGCAATAAAGTTAATGAGCCTCAAAACTGTTGTAAAACAAAAGCTAAAATAAAAAATTACAGGTTCTGCAAAATTTGCACATTCAATTCTTCAGATGAATTAGTAGAGCTCTGATATTAGCCAAGATCTATCAGTTACATATCAAGTTGGTTAGTGACTGCCTTAATATTATAGCAAATACTGAATTGACAACTAGTGATTCTGAAATGACAATGCACATCGTCAGGTCAGCGCCTGTGAGCTAAACGAGTCTGTTCACAAGTGGTGTTCCAACACTCCCCCCTCTTGGCTGATGCCAGTCACACCTCACCTCACTTTTAGAGTTAAGTATAAAGATTTTCTGGTCTTAGCAGTCAGCCTGACAGGTAAATACAGATGCCTGATTTCTTTTTGGGAAAGTGGATGAACCACTACCCCTCTCTGTTTATTTGGGAAACAAAATGTTCCCCTCCCTGCACTGCTTATTTTTCCTCAAAGTATTTATAGGTGGGGTTCTCATAACCATTGACTTGCATGTTGGCCACATGCCGCTCTTCAGGAGTGATGGCCTGGTCCACTTCCATGAAGCCCTGTCGGCAAAATATGCATATTATTATGATAGCTACATTAAATGAACCAAAAAGGTCTGAACTACAGATATTTGATTTTGGATATACAGCATAACTCTCATTCAGTCCATAGTTTTGAACCAGGAATGATCTGACATTTCATAAATAAATAATACTGCAAGGAATCAATATCTCCTGAAAAGGATAACCTAACCTTTGAGCTCAAAACAATTATAATTAAAGAATGTTAAATGAAAAAGCATAAGTTTTAGTAGAGTTAAAAGCCTTCTAAACAGTTTGGCACATGAAAATTATTTCTTAACAATATTTTTTTTTCATGCACTATCACCAAACCAAACCATACCAAACTCCAGCAGTTCATCATTGGTTCATGGCTTGCCACCTCAGAACTTTTAGGAATTTTATTACCATGGAGTTCTCGTATTTGTTACAATGTCTTGAAGCATGCGAAAACCTTCTCTGTGTTTTAAAAAATAAGCAAGCAAGTAATTTAAAAGGTGTGGTGAGGCTGAAGGAAAAAAAATATATATACATGTAGGCAACAGAAGCAGTTAAAATACAGGTTGAGAATCCGTTATCTGAAATTCTTGGGACTGAAAGTATTGTGGATTTGGGATTTTTTTGGATTTCAGAATATTTTTTCTATCTGCAGGCCCTTTTGACATTTTCAACAATATCTTTACACCACAGAGCACACAACATGCGGTAATCACAATGAGTAATGAATGAAGGTGTTACTGTGATGATTGCAGACAACCAAATAATGCATAGTAGCACACCAGGGGAGTGATTCTCGAAGGTTACGTTGTTGTAAGCCTGCATGGTCTTAACTTAAGTGGTCCTTACAATCACATACAGAGGCTAATTATCAAAGGAGATCACAGCCCTGCAGGACCCAGCTGATTGGTGGAAGACTTGGGGAGCTGCGACGTGACGTCATTGAGTCGCCAGCAAATCACAGTCACTTCATGAGGTGAGCCAGCCAGTCACGAGCCACGCCTCACGCCCCACCCTCCCTCTCCCTCTCGCCACTGACTGCCTTGATGAGACATTTGCTACGTACTCATTAAATAACAGATGCACACATGACAATAATCAATGTAATGCAAATAAAAAGCCTTTTTCCAGAAATAAGGAGGCAACAGGATATAAGTATATACACAATAAATCACTTAGGGTGACACACGTGTGGCTGCCTCCTCTGTAATACTCTGATAGTTTATTGCTTCACATATCACTGAATGACTAAAGTTTTTCATCTGTCACTGTTCTCTTACACTTTATTTAGGCTTCTCGGAGCACAATCATTTAGCCATGGGACGCAATGACTGCAGTCTGGTGAGCTGTGTGACGCCAGAGTATGTTGAAGGAAGTTTCGCCTTTGTAACGGCAGCGCACACAAAAGTTGTTAAACAAATATCTCTGCTGTTGATTGCTCACTGTGACAGATAGATTTACTTACTCAACACATGTTCTTCTTATTTTCATGTTGGTAATCACTAATTATAATGCATTTCAAGTAAATCAGGGAGACCTCGTAAGGTTTACGACTACACCCGACCCACCCCTAACTTTCGTGCACAGTTACAATCACGTAGCACTTTGAGATTGGCGGTGAAGGCACTACGAGGTCATAGGTGTGGTTCATGAGCTTGTAAGAGTTTTGAGAATCTTGTTCTAGAGTTACCAGGTTGTGGACTGTGTTCTCGCCCAATCCCATCCCAAAAGCCGCCCAAAACCCATGACCTCGGTCTCAAAAAACTTTTGGATTTTGGAATTTCGGATAGAGGATTCTCAACCTGTATCTATTTAAAAAAAAAAATTTTTTTTTATATAAAATACATATCATTATTAGTTAGAAATTTCCACCACCATAAATGTTTGACAATGGATGTCTGCTGTACTGACCTGATTGTGTGGATTAGTGCTGTTTCTGCGTCGCAGCACCACAATGCCTACCACCATGGCCATCATCAGTGCCACACCAGCAAAGGCTAAAGTGAAATACACACCACGACTCTCACTCCCTGAGGACTCCCGCGTCACACTGTAACTCTGTAAAAATGGGAAAGTCAACTGTGCTTGTCATTCAAACTAGAGATAAAAGCCTTGGCTCTCACTTTCTAACTGTTGCTTTGATGAATCAGGAATATTTTTAAAATAATTAATGTGTTCTGTATCCTGATGTCACCAGTAATAAAGGGGTCAAGAAAAGGGCTAGAAAATCACTCTATCTAATATCAAACAATTTTGACACCTTGACATTAGTCTCCCTTTGTTCAAGTTCATACATAACATAGTCCCTTCATGAGCAAGACCAGTTAAGTCCCTTCAATGAATATGCATTAGAATGCATTAAATTTTGGAAGATCCCCTTTTCACTATATATCAAGTAACCAATATTGAAAAGAAATTTAAGTATACAGTACCCTCCCGAGTTTCGCACTTGCTTCGTTCTGAAGGTATAGCGCTAAACTCAAGGATCAGGAAACTCGGGGTATTGAAAACACTGAAAAAGCGCTTATTTGTTCCGACCCGTGGAGAAGCTGACTTTTTTTCCCCACTTTACTCCATTGTTTTCTCAAAATACGTACCTTGGAAAAAGGAAGAAAATGGGAAGAGAACGGGCCGTTTTGAAGCCACAGTTGAAGGCGGCTGCCTTACGATTGGCTGAAAGTTCTGAAAACACGCTTGTGATTCGCTGAGAGTCCGATGATGTCATTGCCGGAGCTCACCCAATCAGTGGCCTCACTGCCGTAAGGCGGTGTCACACTGGCCGTTTTCCTCCAACCGTTGGGGCTACAGGCATCACCCGTATGGCCAACTGGGAGCGAATTGTTGGCTGTCCGTAAGCTGATGTCACACTGGGCCTTTTTCCTCCCACCGCATTGGTGGCAGGGTCAATCGGCAATTCCAACTTTTCCGGGTGTGCATCACACGCGGTCAAGGTTAGTTGCTCGTATCCACATCCACAAACGTAAACAAAGCACTTGCCCTGTATCGACATGGCGTCGCCTGCTAAAGTAAGGGCTGTCGCTGCTTGTGCTGCCATTACCCAAGTTGTGGACTTGTTGCTGCAGTTAAATGGTAGGAAGAAGCGGTTGTGGGAGTGGCGTGCCTGTGGTTCCTCTGTGCTAGTTCTCATCGTCATCACTGCGTGTGTGCGGAAAACCCACCCATCTAGACTCCGACCACAGAAACACATGGATCAAGTAACAACACACACACACACACACACACACACACACACACACACACACACACACACACACACACACACACACACAAGAGACATAAAGAAGTATAGCTTCCCACAAAGAAATATAGAGGTTTGGAAAAGATTAAGTGAAGAAATAGTATCGGCGAAGAGTGTGCAAAGATTCAAGGAAAAGTTGGATAATTATAGACACGGAGACAGGACCACACGAGCATAAGCCCAAGCCCTGTAAAATTACAACTAGGTAAATACAACAACTAGGTAAATACACACACACACACACACACACACACACACACACATCAGTCTCATCATGAACCATGGCAGATGTTTCTGACAAACAGAAACGATTTTACCATTTCCTAGTGTGTGTTAGAACTTATTTGGTGAGTGGTTCTTACAAACCAAACTTACCCAATGGCAAGAAGAGAGCAGTGTTAAAGACAACTGCTCTCTTCTTCCCATGAGTTAATTAGGTTTTGTTCATGTGAGCCACTCACCACATGTGTTCTAACACACTCAAAGAAATGGTGAAATCATTTCTGTTTGTCAGAAACATCTGCCATGGTTTCTAATGAGTCTGGTGTGTGAGTGTGTGTGTGTGTGTCTTTGTTGTTACTCAGTCCATGTGTTTATGTGGTCGGAATCTAGATAGGTGGGTTGGCCATGTATGCATAGTGGTGACAATGAGAACTTCTGGCACACCACACCCACAACTGCTTCTTCCTTCCATTTAACTGCAGCAACAAGTCCATAACTTGGGTAATGGCAGCACAAGCAGCAACAGCCCTTACTTTAGCAGACGACGCCATGTCGATACAGGGCAAGTGGTTTGTTTACGTTTGTGGATGTGGATACGTGCCAACCTTGGCCGTGTGTGACGCACACCCGGAAAAGTTGGAGTTGCCGATTGCCCCTGCCGCCAACGCAGTGGGAGGAAAAAGGCCCAGTGTGACACCAGCTTACGGACAGCTGACAAGTCACTCCCGGTTGGGCGTATGAGCGTTGCCCGTAGCCCTCATGGTTGGAGGGGAACGGCCAATGTGACACCGCCTTATGGCAGTGAGGCCGCTGATTGGGTGAGCGCTGGCGATGACGTCATCGGACTCCCAGAGAATCACAAGTGTGTTTTAAGAACTGTCAGCCAGTCACAAGGCAGCTGCCTTCAACTGCAGCTTCAAAATGACCCGTTCTCTCTTCCCATTTTCTTCCTTTTTCCAAGGTATGTATTCGGAGACTCTACTTGGACAGGAGTTCCTCACATCCCCCCCCTCCCACTCTCCCCAACTCAGGCTTCATCGTTTAATCTCTCTCTCTCTCTCTCTCTCGCCCGTAGCCCCAGTGTTTGAAGGAAAACGGCCAGTGTGACACTACCTTTTAAGGCAGTGCACATGACGCCGATGGTAGATACAGGGCCCTTCGAAACACAATCAGGGAAATTGCAGTGGCGAAGAAGGAGTACTACCCCCAAGAACTACAACACCTGGAGGGCAATAACACCAGCAAGTTGTTCTCCAAGATACGCCATTTGTGTGGCCTGGGCAACTCGTCGTCGACTTTCCCTTTTCTCTCCTCCTCCTCCTCCTCCCCCCTTGAGATAGCTGAACTAATTAACTCTCACTTTTCTCCATCTGTCAAAGCCTTCCCCCCCCCTAGACCTTGCCTCCCTCCCCGCCTACCTACCCTCCCCGTCTAATCCTCCCGCCGTGGATGAGTTTCAAGTTGCCGAAAAGCTCAGATCTCTCAAACTCAAAAGGTCTACCACACCTCTAGATTTACCCATAAAGCTTTATCAGGAGTTTTCCTATGAACTTGCTACCCCCCTTGCCTCCATCATAAATGCCTCCCTCACTCAGAGCAAATGCCCCACAGATTGGAAAACCTCATTCGTCACTCCCATCCCCAAAGTCACCAACCCCACCTCACTTAATGAACTAAGACCCATTGCCATCACTCCAATCCCGAGCCTGCTTTGTGAAGACTTTGTATTTAGCTGGGCATATGATACTATTCATTACAAAATTGATCAGAGGCAGTTTGGCAATGTTAGAGCCTCCTCTACAACACATTGCCTCATTAATTTCCTTGATTTCATTCTGTAAAACCTGGAAACCAGGAAAACTTCCTCTGCCCTCGCCTTTATTGACTTTCGGAAAGCCTTCGACCTGGTTGACCACACCACTGTCATCACCAAGGCCATAAACATTGGCCTGCCCTCCCACCTGACATCCTGGCTGGCGGATTTCCTGACACACCGGCACCAAGCTGTGCGTCATCAGGGCTGAACCTCCACCCTCCAGCCTCTCTCTGCTGGGGTGCCACAAGGGATGTGCATGGGACCTCTTTGTTTCCTTATTCTGATTAACAATGCACTGTTAGATGCCCCTCATTGCTGGAAGTACGTGGATGATTCTACAGTGGGCATCTCCATCAACAACACAGCCCCTGACTTCACACCCCTACAACACATTCTGTACCGACTGCAGAGCTGGACGCAAGATAACCATGTCACCATCAACACCAACAAGACGGTGGTGATGCATTTTCACACCTCCACTACTGCCATCCCACTGCCAGCCCTGGAGGTTGGCCCTCACCAGCTGCAGGTGGTTGAATCCACCAAATTACTTGGAGTCACCCTGGACAGCAAGCTGAGCTGGGGCAAGCACGTCACCATCATCATCAAGGCAGCTTCCTACAAACTTTTCATGCTGAGGCGCATGAAAGCACTGGGAGCCCCCCCAAAGGACACTTAAGGACCTGTACACCACCTTCATCCTCCCCAGACTCCTCTACGCCTCTCCTGCTTAGGCTTCCTCCATCAACAAGACCCAGCTAAGCCAATTAGAGAGAGTGCAGAAGCGTGCTTGCAGACAGATTCTGGGCAGTTTTTACACTAACTATGAGAATGCACTCACCCAGCTGAATCTGCCCACCCTACAGGACCGATACAAGACAAACCTAACCAAATTCGGCAAGTTCCTCCTCCACAACCCCCGTCATAGAGACCTACTCCCACTTCCTCCCCCCACTAGACCCACAAGACAGCACAATATTCTCATCCCGGTCAAAACTCGCACGGACAGATATCGGCTTAGTGCGATACTGACGCTTGTTAGGGCCATTAACACCTCCATGATCACATGACCCCTCCACCCCAACACACACACACACACACACACACACACACACACACACACACACACACAAGAGTGAGAAGGCTGGGGGGATGGAGTGTACCTGGATCTGAAAAAGGCATTCGACAAAGTACCGCACAGAAGACTAATTTGGAAAATTAAAAATAGGGGTGGAGTGGGTGATGGACTGATTAAGTGGCTGGAGGACTTCCTAACTAACAGGGAAATGAGGACAATAATCAAGGACAAGGTTTCCAACTGGTGCCCAGTGAAGAGTGGGGTCCCACAAGGTTCGGTGCTGGCGCCAATAATGTTTGCTGTTTATATTAATGATATGGTGGACGGAGTGACCAGCTACGTGAGTTTGCTTGCAGATGATGCAAAGCTATTGAGATGAGTCAATGATGTGAAAGACTGTAAGGCATTGCAGAGGGACCTTGACAAAATATGGGAGTGGAGTGGTACATGGCAGATGGAATTCAACCTTGGGAAATGTAAAAAAATAGAGTTTGGTAGGAGTGGTAGAAGATATGAATATGATTATAAGATGGGAAGTGAGATAATATGCAGAGGAATGGAAGAAAAAAATTTGGGAGTGACTATCTCAGAGAACATGTCACCGGACAAACACATCAACAGGATAACGGGACAAACTATGAATTTGCTGAAGAACATAAGGATGGGATTTGTGTATTTGGACAAAGAGATGATGAAGCAAATAATAGTTACAATGATAAGGCCAAGGTTGGAGTATGCAGCAGTGGTCTGGTCTCCTCACGAAAAGAACATAAGAAAGCTGGAAAGAGTACAGAGAGTGGCAACTAAGATGGTACCGGAACTTAGGGATCGGACTTACGAGGAGAGACTCAATAGCATGGGGCTCACAACCCTGGAGAGAAGAAGAGAAAGAGGAGACCTGATAGCGGTGTACAGGGTGGCGAGCGGGGTGGAGAATCTGGACAGAGAGGACCTGTGTGTGTGGAGCGAGAGAGAAATGAGAAGACATGGAAAGAAGTTGAGGGTGACCATGTGTAGGCAAGATGTGAAAAAGTTTAGCTTCCCAAACAAAAGCATTGAGCTATGGAATAGACTGGAGGAGGAGGTGGTTTGTACAAGAAGCATTCATGATTTTAAGGAAAAGTAGGATAAGAGAGGATATGGAGACGGGACAGCGCGAGCGTAGCTCTTTTCCCTTATGTCACAACTAGGGAAATACACACACACGCACACACACATCAACAGGATAACAGGACAAACTATGAATTTGCTGAGGAACATAAGGACGGCATTTGTGTATCTTGACAAGGAGATGATGAAGAAAATAAGTTACAATGATAAGGCCAAGGTTGGAGTATGCAGCAGTGGTCTGGTCTCCTCACGAAAAGAACATAAGAAAGCTGGAAAGAGTGCAGAGAGTGGCAACTAAGATGGTACCGGAACTTAGGGATTGGACATACGAGGAGAGACTCAATAGCATGGGGCTCACAACCCTGGAGAGAAGAAGAGAGGAGACCTGATAGCGATGTACAGGGTGGCAAGCAGGGTGGAGAATCTGGACAGAGAGGACCTGTGTGTGTGGAACGAGAGAGAAACGAGAGGACATAGAAAGAAGTTGAGGGCGACCACGTGCAGGCGAGATGTGAGAAAGTTTAGCTTCCCAAACAGAAGCATTGAGCTATGGAATAGACTGGAGGAGGAGGTTGTTTGTGCAAGAAACATTCATATTTTTAAGGAAAAGCTGGATAAGAGAGGATATGGAGACGGGACAGCATGAGCGTAGCTCTTTTCCCTTATGTCAAAACTATGTAAAATATAACAAGGTAAATACACACACACACACACACACACACACACACACACACACACACACACACACACACACACCACCCTTCCCCACTTCCCCCATTACTCATCACTCATTGTATTGTATTTTCTGTATTTTCAGCCAAATGAATAAACCATTTATTATTATTATTACAGGTAACTCTCGATTTACACGAGTTTGGTTTACGCGTTTTTGAAATAACGCGGGGTCCAAAATTCAAATAAATGTTTAATTTACACGTTTTTTCCACTCATACACGATATATTATGGAGTGGCCACCATATGTCTCACGCAACTGGACTCACACGGCGCCGCGGTCACACAGCTGAGCTCAGTTCTTCCTGCACGCCACTTGAACAACAATACAGTACCCACGCTGCCACGCTACTCAACAATAGGGGTGGGCAGGTACCGGTATCAATACCAGTACTAACGGTGCCAGCTATACGGTACGGTACCGGTCCAGACTACTCGGTACCAGTACCAATACTAGCCACTCGCTCATGGTGTCCCTCATTTCTTCCTCACACGAGTGAGGATGAGACTGAGTGCCTGAGTGGATATCTCGGTGATATGGATATTCTCTCTCTCTCTGTCTCTCCACTGAATGAAGTGAATATTTATTTTTTGACAGAAACCTACCTCTTGTTTGATTTACATTGTTTTTGATTTACCTGACCTCTTCAAGGACGCAATACTCGTGTAAATCGAGTTACCTGTATTATTATTATTATTATCATTATTAAGTATACGTGACCCGTACATGTCAAAGCAGCGTGAAACTCGGAGTGATAATGTGGGAAAGTCAGGATGATAAGAATTTAGGAACAAGCGCGAAACTCGAGGTATGCGAAACTCGGATAGTGCAAAACTCGGGAGGGTACTGTAGTCATAAATCTGAAACAGGGAAACGCACAAATGCATGCTTTTCCTTAATACACAAGACAGCCTCATATTTTCTTTTACTGAAAGGAGGGAGACATTGACACTAAACATTATCATCAAGAAAGTTTTTGTTTATAAACCATGAATTTTGAGGTCAAACGAGATACTCATTAATATTTGCAGTCTTATTACTTTACCCTATTCTGTTTCATACTTTACCTATGACTGCAAATTCTAGTACATTTCATTAAATAATATAATTGAAATTCACAGTAACCTATCCTTTCAAACCATGTCAACTCAGTTTTGAAGATACAGGATGTCAAGCCATACATACAGCCTGGGAGTGGGAGATCTGGTGGTGCTGGGCATGGGCCACCTGCACATCTTCAGCATGGTGCACCAAAAGGGGCTCTGGCCGAGCAGAGGCATTGGGGGTCGAGGCATTCAGGGCTGAGGAGGCTGCTCGTAGACCAAAATCTGCTGTGGGGGTGTCCAGCTCCACTGGATCCTGGCTTACTGACTCACTCTCAGACTCCTGACTCTGACTGGCCTGAGTCATGCTACTGAATTCAGGCTCTTCAGGGTATGTCTCCCCAGAGTCTGCATAGTCCTGTAAGTAGAAGGAAACTATAGCATACTATACAAAAGATAAATAAACTATGATGGATAACTGAAGTACAAGGAGATGTATCAAGAGATGACTTGAGATATAAGACTATGGCACATGATGCTCCATGATAGGATCAGTTAAAAATTTAATTATTGTAGATTACCAGAATTTTGTTTCCTAATAGAGTTTTACTGAAAATTATGTGACATGACAAACATAAATGGTGTAAGGATGAAAAACACATCTATCTTTACTATATCAAGTAGGACTTATTTGCATTCCAAACTAATAAATAAAAAGTGTGTATACATATGAATGTGTAGTCACTGATTGTTATTTATGTCTTTTTGTATTATTTCTTCAAGGAGAGCTAGAGATCAATTAGTAGATAAATATATAAGAATAAATAGGGAGTAGGCAGTTAGACAGTTGCCGAATTGGGCATAAGCTCCTCACGGTGAGGTGTATATGTGAGACGAGGGGGTGCAAGTCCATCAAAGTTTCTCCTGTGTTCTAACTCTCTGTTACTCTTTTGTCTCATTAACACCAGAGTAGTTCAGTATGCTCTCTCTTACTTTACACACCACACTACATAAATGGGTGGAAAGGTTATCGAGTGGATGAAGGATTACTTAACGGGAAGAGAAATGAGGACGGTGATTAGAGAGGAGAAATCAAATTGGAGGAGAGTAGAAAGTGGAGTTCCTCAAGGCTCAGTACTGGCACCAATAATGTTCATAATATATATAAATGATATGCCAAAGTGTATAAAAAGTTATGTGAGTCTTTTTTGCAGATGATGCAAAGTTAATTAGAAAAGTGAGGACGGAGGAAGACTGTGAGGAGCTGCAAAAAGACCTGGACAGAGTGTATAGATGGAGCCAGTTATGGGAGATGGAATTTATTGCAAACAAATGCCATGTTATGGAAATGGGGAAAAGTAAAAAAAAAGACCAAGGAAAACATACAGGATGGGAGAAGAAAATTTAAAGGCGGTACATGAAGAAAAAGATTTGGGAGTAACGATGCAAGACACACTATCCCCAGAGAAGCACATAAACAAGCTGTTTGGAAAAACCTACAGGATGATGCAAAATATAAGGGTATCATTCCATTTTATGGACAAAGAAATTATGAAGAAAATAATAACAACATTGATAAGACCAAAGCTTGAATATGCTGCAGTTGTGTGGTCGCCTCACAAAAAGAAGGATATCAGAAAAATTGGAAAGGATACAGAGAATTGCAACTAAAATGGTCCAAGAACTCTCGAATATGACATATAAAGAAAGATTGAAGGAGATGGACTTGACGACACTGGAACAAAAAAGGGAGAGAGGAGATCTGATCATGCTGTATAAGTTGGTAAACAAGTTTGATGAGGTGGATAGAGATGATCTCTTCACAACTGCAAAAATGCAGGGGCTGAGAGGACATGGAAAGAAACTTAATAAAGGAACCTGTTTGAGTGACTTAAAAAAAGTATAGTTTTCCACAGAGAAGTATTAACACATGGAACAGGTTGCGGGAAGAGGTGGTGGAGGCGAGCAGTGTCCAACAAATGAAGGAAAGGCTGGATAAATGTAGATATGGAGACGGGACTATTAGAGCTAAGCTCGGGCCCAGTAGACTACAAATAGGTAAATACACACACAATCAAGACTGAGGAAGTCCCAGTACAGTGGAAAAGGGCACATGTGGTCCCATTATATAAGAATGGAAACAAAAAAAAAAGAGCCTCTGAACTATAGACCGGTTTATCTAACAAGCGTCATGTGCAAGCTGTGTGAGATGATAATAAAAAGACGGTGAGTAGACCATCTAGAAAGAGAGAAGATAATAAATGAAAATCAATTTAGATTCAGACAAGGTAAATCTTGTAAAAAATCTGATATGTTTTTACTCATGAGTAATAGATATATTGCAGGAGAGAGACGGATGGGTGGACTGCATATTTCTGGACCTAAAAAGGCAATTGATAAAGTTGCACATACGAGACTATCAAATGCTACATACGAGACCGCTGTCGAAATCAGATAATAAAGAAGGATTGGGGAGAAAAATGACAGAATGAATGGAAAATTACCAAGCAAAAAAGTGAGAAAACAATATGAATGAGAAAGATTGCCTTTTTGTGTAATTTAAATGTCTCGTAAGAGAAATTTCAGGAAACTGTACATCATCAGTCTCGCTTAACCGTACATATTTCTGAGCATTATAAGCACTGGACATTTTTCCCCCAAATTGTCTTAACGCTTTGGGTGTACAATATACACTTGATCGCATTATATGTACTCCACAAAATACGGTATATCTAATTTGTTTACAAACTCTGCTTACCCCCCAATGCCCATGCAACTTGGTGGGGCATTTAGCTTAGCTACCATCTTGGCACAACTTGTTAGCTCCATTGTGTAACATTGCACAATGTTAAACTGCTAATGGGTCAACTGAACGTAGTGCACATTTCCTTCCGTGCTGTTTGGGTGATTTTGGGCCACTTTATGGATGTGTCTGCGAGATATGAGCCTGAGGAGTTGGTAACACTAATTTGCACCATGTTTACATTATGCAAAATTTACAATATGTGAGCTCACCAGAAGCACAATACTTGAGTAAATTGAGAGGTACCTGTACAATTTTATCAACCAGCCCAAAAAGGAATATGATAAGCTGAGTTGGCTGTGTGCAGACTCCCTAGGGTCTTGGATTTGTAGCAAAGCATATACATGTCATATTTCTTCGATACCACTGCTTTTTACTAACCATAAGTAATTGAATGTGTGGCATACGAGTGTTGTTACAAATTTAAGTTTCCATTTCTATTTCTGTTACTGGTCCTGTTGGGTGGAAAAAAATATGTAATGCAAAATATTCTTAAAAAATGATGTTCTTTCATCATTATTTCTTTGTCGCTGTGGCACATGATCAGTATTATGACCCATGATATAGATGTGGCATAAATGTGTGCATAGGTGATTTGTATTATAAATTCAACTTACCTCATCATCTTCATCCTCATCATCATCATCCTCATCATCACCCTCATCATCATTATCATCCTCATCCTCATCAGACAAACCAGGGGCATCATCACCCTCATCATCATCATCATCATCATGGTTAGCATCATCACTGTGCTCCTCATCCACTTCTTCATTCACAGTTTCATCACTGTTGTCACCAGACACGTGGTCTTCCTCACTTTGGACATCTGTAAGGTGAAGTAAATTGCACATTATAACACGTTCAGCAAGATAATTCGCTTCAAGCCATACATATTGGTTGGAATTACTAACCTTTTCTGAATGTCTTTTTTGTAATAAGTGAAGGAATTATGTGAAGAAATTTTCTTTACTTGTTTCACTTGTTATGCCACAGCAGTTACTATTTCTTAAATGTTACATGACTAACTTTAAAAAACAAAGACAAAAAGCACATCACTTCCTTATAACAGGACAAGTATTATCCAGTGATAAATCAACTTTACATGTGTAAGTAGGCTATAAATAAGTACATTAACATGTTTGTGTTTCTGCTATGTACTGAAATAAATTTCATTCATATTTACCCTAATATCTTCTTCCAATCCTGCACTTTAATTATTTTTGTTTCATATAATTATACCTATGGGCATGTGCTAAGTTGCACAATTCCTTAACACCAAAGTGTTCCACTCTGCAGCTTGTGGTTGACATGAATCCTTTGTTTTTAGGGTACTAATTATGATATTTTGGTTATTTTAAATATCTTGATTTTCCATACATGTCCATTTATTAACTAATCTATAAGAGACAATGAACATATGTGTAGGCCTCTGGATACAAGTCTAGGTGAGCTTACCACTAGATCACGTAATATAGTATGAATGAAACATGAATCAGTAATTATCTTTGTAAATCTCAATTAGAACTGCAGTTTATTCTTTTTGTTTTGTTTTTGTTCAAGGGAAATAATGCTTGTTTTCTTCTACATATTTGGTAAATATCCTAAATTTAGAAACTCAAGAAATATAAATATGATGTCATACACTTATCTGATGCACATTCTTGGAAGATCCAAAATGAAATCCTGTCATATCTACTTGCTTATTTGCTTTTAATTTATGAGTTTCTCAACTTCTCTTTGACATCATCAGCCTTGATATTTGTGCCTTCAAGCTAATGAGAGCTGATCTGAACACAAATATCTTCTTTAAATCTCTTTTCTTCTAGGACTGACTGAAGGGTTATTTATCTTTGCTTATTTTTCCATAGGTTTGTTGTAACTTTTCTCATGGTTTATTAACTTTCACTTTTTGATCTTTTGTTTGATATAAAAATTCATTAGGTTCACATTTTTTCAGTTCTGTTTCTACTTTCTCATTTATTTGTAGCCATTACCAACATTACCTCTACATGTTTCCACAATGGCAAGGAATAAAGTAAAAAAAAAAGGCCTTGTGATTAAGAGGAATGAAAATAGCTGACAGGGGTTTAATTCCTAACTTCAGATTTGCATTTAACAGGAGTAATGTCTCATTTAGTCACTCATTATAACATGCATGAAAAAACCACTAATAGTTATTTCCCATGTTTCAAAAATATCTTTTACTAGAATAGGATGCAATTTATTTTTAGTTACAAAAGCTCGCCAACCCTAAGGTCTTTCACATTCACACAACATATATATTTTCTCCATGTCTTTTATGCATGTCATTAGTGTTTTTTTTTCCTCTCATCATTCTTGTTTTGCAGGGCCTAAAATGAGATGTATACAGTAATATTCCTAAGTCATAAACTTCACAATTTCTTAGAAACTGGTTATACATGTTCAACTGAGAATTCCTGTTCCCAATTATTGTCTTGTAAGTTCTTTTGTCAAATCATAATTGCATTTTTTTGTGATTCCATAAAATTTTAAGGCATTCTATTTTAATGTTATATGCTAAAAAAAAATAATCCTGCAAAAGGTAATTTTTTTTCCAGTTGCTATACAATTAAATTTTGTCAAGTGAATATTGTCACAAATATATATTTTTTTCCAAAACAAACTCAACATTTATCAATCTACTTTTAGTAACTTTTCATACTTCATTCTTCAAGACTCCTGTATTTGTTTGGTTGCTATTAATATTTTAAGATAATATGACCAGCTTTTAACCTTCTAAAATGTTTAGAATTCTTATGATCTTTAATATATGCAATGATCTAAGGTACAAATATTTACTTACCACTAGGAAGAGGCAGAGGAGCATGTGTGGACAGTTCAGGTGGAGTTGAGTATTTGCTACGCAGAGCAGCTGAATATTCCCTCATCAGCCGTCCAATCTTGGCATTTAGATCTGGGTGCCTGACAAATAGCGACAAAAATGAATACTGGTTTGAAATTAAAAAGAAAATGTTAATCTGAGTTTAAAAATGTATAGGGCGAGTTGGGGATAAACTGTATATGTGGACGTAACGAACAGAGGCTCCCATGACTACATTTATGGGTCCCTCTCTAACAGGTATTGGGGGAAATGGGTGCACACAGCTGAGCAATGGTGGTATTGGCAGGGGATGCTTGGCAATTTTTTTTTTTTTTCAGTGCAATATTTTGCCACCAATCTTTGGTATCCATGAATACATCAAGAGTGTGCTAATAAGGCACAAAATACTGGGATAATGTCTGGATGTGATGAAATAAAGTGATGAAGGTGAACTCCACTGTCACAGTCTGACTTGAGTCAGTGATATCTCAAGTAATGGACGGCGGACTCTTTTGATTTTATGGCGCCCTTGTCATTAACCCGTAAAGTGTTTAGTACGTATATATACGTTCGGGAGGGAAAGTGTTTAGTACGTATATATACGATCATCGTTTTCTTTTACTTCATGGCACCTAAACCTGTAGAAATGGTTCAAGATGTCTTTTCTATGCCTAAATATGATTTTGAAAGCTCACTCTCATTTTTATTGTATTGCTGTGGTCTATTACATAGAATGTATCCATGACCACGAATGATTTATTGAAAAAATAGGTATATTTATAAAAATATGTCAGTGGTGTCATAATTACTTATCAATATACTCAAAATACTGTTCAGTAGATCAGCTATTTTTATATCATTCCAACTTGAATAGCAATTTCAATATATTTTGTGTTCATGCGTACAGTCTTCGTCGGTTGTGTTGGCAGCCCTGGGGCGTGAGGCGCCGGGTTGGCGGGTTGGCCCAGCAATGAGTCATGATAGCCAGACACGCTGCTACACCCTCGCTGTTAGCACGTGTTGTCCTGTGCAGTGCAGTGTTAGCTATACAGGCTCCTCGTTGGGCCCAACAGGGTTGTTGCTGTCTGTTTCTCCTTTGTATTCATTCCTGGCTCGGAACCTGAGTCATCAGTTTCCCAGCCATACAGATTTTCATGGGATATGCTACAGTCCAGAGGTAATACACAATTACCTCTTAGATATACTTGTAAAATTGGGATGTTATGTAAATTGTACAGTAGCAGAGCAATACCAAATTGGTCGGCAGCAAATGCAAAGACGCGGAAGCTACGTAGTAAATGGGAAAATGTTTGGGGTATGTGATCAGCTGGCGGGCGAGGGCGGGCGGGCTGTGGTATGCAGGAGTACCAACATAAAAAAAACATAAAATTCGTATAATGGGTTATTTGGGCAGCTGTGTGTAATTTTTTTGTTGTTGGTGTTACAAAACATGTTATGCTTGTGCAATGAAGGGATAATATTGTGCTACTTATATACACATAGAGAAAATATAGTCTGTACGAGCGTGATAAATTTGGTACTATGATATGACTTTAGAAAGGCTAGACAAACAATCCTCAGATATATTTTACAAGAAACTCAAACTAAACAATATATAGTCATGGAAGAAGCATTCACAGTGTGTCGGAAATAATAAATAAGAAGCGGAAGTTACATAGTACTGTTCTACATGTTTCGTCTTACGCACCACCACTGGAGTATTGGTGCCACGCGTGAAAGGACTCACAGAAAACGACAGCTTACAGGGAACACACATATATCGCATTTATATCGTTCAAATCAGCTATTTTTTTTCAATTTTATAAGACAATAATATTATTTGGCCAAAATCCAACCCCACATGACCTGTTTCACTCCTATAAAGCAACACTGTACGGGTTAAGCAGTGAATTTTGGAAAATCAACCGCTTTGGTGTGAATCGCCATAACTCCCTTATTTCTGGGGCTACAGAAATGTTCTTGGTATCAATCGCTGGCAAAATGAAAGGGCTATATTTTGTAATGAGCGACTGGAAAGGGTAAAAAATTGAATAAATTCGCAAAAAACAACTCTGGGAAAAAAAAAAAAAAATTTTTTTGAGTTCCCAACCCTGAAACCCACTTATTTTTTGAGAATTTCAAAAAACTTATTTAACAAATAATTTAGCCCTACCAATGTGCTTTCCAATATGATGCATAACATTTACCTACTCCCAGTAGTTTCGTTGCTAGAGCTCGAAACGTAAACCCTTTAGAGCGATTTTGACGAACTCCAGACACTTTGCCGTTTTTGTCTAGTGTGGCATTGCTATTGTCTCTAGACGGCTGTAATTTGGCATGTAGCCCCTCTTGGCAATGTAGTTTGACCAGCTCGAAGGATTTTTTGATAGCTCGATTCCAAGTTTGTCGTCAAGCCGTCACAAAATAGCCTGTTTTTCGGCCCTTTTGCTGCGATTTGGACACGTCCTAGTTTTTTGCTTATAACTTTATTTATTCAGTGTTTTCCAATTTTTTTTCTGATTATTAATCTGTATTAATAGAGCTTTCATTTGCCACCAAGCACGCCTTCCTAGCTTCGGTAGTTTTTGCTCGAGCTTGATCAGAATTCGTGATGAAAATTCGCCGAATCAGACTCATTTCACGCGCCGCAACGAAAAACCTTCCTGACGCCACAAAAATTAATATATCTGCATAAAAATTCATATATGAACACTTCAATATGTTGACTATCTTGTATAAAAATCATTTTAAGATATCTATATAAAAAGTTACTATTTTTATATAATCATTTCACTATATAAATCAACCTATATTGTTATTTTTTATTTTATTTAGTATTCAACCCTATTCCTTCCCATTTATGAATAATACATTTAATTTGCTTTCTTTTGATACCAAATATGTATGTATACATACATAGATATATACATTCATACATAAACTCCCACCTTCAGTGGTCCACTGCAGTAAGATTAATTAATTTAAAACAAGCTGGACTGCCACTTCCTTCACTAAAGTTGAAATGCAAAGTCTTGGTGGCACTAAACATTAAACTCAACAGGATTTCACTTAGGTTTAAAGACAGGCCTCCTAGTCTGGATCATAGGGTCTAAGTGGCTTGAACATCTATGTAATTGTATGTAAATCTAGTCACAACAATGACATATACACCTGATGTAGTGTAGGGTATGTCAGAGATAAAGATGCCCAAATGAAATGAGCATCAAACTATGATCTTACCAGAAAAGCTTCCTGTACGAACAGTATAAATTGCTTTAATATTTTACCTGGCAAGCATGTTCAGGGACTGGTTGACCATGCGCTCTAGGTCACTGAGGTGCTGCAAAGTGGAGTCACGCTCACGATCAGCTGCCTCATAGTCAGAGTTGAGGAGGTGTTTGTAATGAGAAACAGTGTGATGGCGGTCCTTATTGAGAGCACGGAGCAGCTTCTGCAGACACTTTTGAACACGGTGAGTCTAAAAGGAGAAATTTTATGATCACCATTATCATGATCTAGCCAGTTGTCTTAATTGAAGGTTTGGAGACATTAACATTATCATCAATTAGAACGAAAAGCAAGGTAACAAGAATGAAAAAAGATAAGGGCACAGAATGAATTACAACTTATATTATATAAATAGTTTAAATACATCACCACTGACACCAAATGTCTTACAGTCCACAAAAGTTTCAGGCTAAAAAGAATAATGAATACACTGTCAATAATTCTGTCTTATATATCTTATTATTCAATTCTATTGGTTGTTAGCTCCCATTGGCACTTCCTTTACTCCATTCTAGAAAACATAGTCTATCATCTTCCCTACCCACCTTCTGGGTTGCCAACATTTGCCTTCATCACAAGCTTTGCTTTTATTTCATATCTCTTCTTCCCTCAATCTAATTAAAAATTCAGCCCTTTCCTCTTTTTTAAACAAAATCTATATTTCACACCTGTTTCCTAATCTAATTTTTTACCCTATTTAACTATATTCATTCCACTAATGCCCCTATGAATGTTGATTTTCACTACTCTCACTCTTGATTTTTTTTCATGTCAAACAAGCACCTTGTTTATGTGGAGCAGAGTTGGATGCGAGACTTCATTGACTTCATTAATACTTTTCTGTCTACATCCAAAACCTCCTTTAATTAATCAACACTTTTGTGACTTTAGCACCTTTCTTTCCTTCTACTTAACTTTCTCACTCACAGGACCATCTACCTCTATTGCCAAACATGGCATTTAGGTACATAAACTCCTCCATCACATCAGTGGTATCATTTATGTTCCAAAAGTTTGTTCATTTTCATTGCAATTGCCACAATTTTATTTTTCTTTATACTAACTTTTCAGGCTCTCTGTTTAGGCATCTCAATAAAACTAGCAAGCCTAAGAAAGCACTCCTGATACTGTAAAAAATAGTCAATCTAATGCATACATCATGTTTGAGATGTTCAAAATGTTTTTTGTTTTTTACACCTATTTATAACATTCTTGTCTTCATTTATCTCATCACTCCATCTATATATTTGCTAAACTGCTAAAGATATACAAAATATCACTATGTAGCTCCAATTCAGATATGGAACAAGTTAATAAGATTTAATGACTAACATCTGCTATGCAGCCATTAAAGAAACTTTTCACTTCATCCAAAACCCTTCCTCTTTTCTGTACAGGCATAGTTTCTCCCATAAACCTTATATAACTTTTTCATATGAATTTCTCTACATCAGTAGATGTAGGGAACAATCTACTCTTTCATCCACTAGGCTTCTGAGCATGTTAATTTTTTGTTAGGTAGAGGTAAAACTGAGGGCAAACGGTAAGTTGTGCATGACCTTAGTGCTCATCTCTACCAAATGGCCCATGCTCAACATAACCCGAGTGCACAAGGGAAGGGTGAAATATGAGCTACCATGGTTTACTTTCCCCAGGTGCTTATTTATTAACAAGTTCAAAAGAGAGGATGAACAACTGGGTGAGCTGAGTGCTGACTGCCCAAGGTCAGGATCGCAAGTGGGCCCAGATTCTTAGCTAGGAATGCTAAACACTACACCACGAAAGCATGTGCAAAACTATTCTATGCATATCTTCCCACCTATGATCACCTCTGAAGCCACCTGTTCATTACAAACTTTTTCTCTTGCTACTCTCTATTCTATGATCCTCAGATGCAGTTTTCCAATCCCCTCAATGGACTATAGTCCTAGTATTATGTTTTGTAATTATTACAATCGCCTTTATTTTTTATAGAACTGCTATTTTTTATTGATATTATTTATACCTTCAAACTACCCATGTCTTTTCACACAGTATTAACTACAACATATGATCTCCCCCTAGCTTGGTAAGTTCTGCATGTATACCATTGACTAGACTATCTCTCAAACACTATATCCCCTTGCATTTCTCCTTCAGCTATGTAATATCAAAGGGTATCATATTAAGATCTGCTCCCTATGCAATGCCTTCATTAATTATTAATCACCTACTGTATTTTTTCTTAGTTACCATTTCTTCATCTCATCATCCTTTTCTAATGTACTTATACAAAACTCCAATTATATTTTAACTTCTTTACTCTCAGAATAATTTGTTTCATATCCTTCCAAAATTCTTATATCTCCACTTAATCTGTTTAATTAATTTCTTGGCAAAACTACTTTTGGCATATTTGCTTCTATGTACTCTGATGTCTTGTTTTTTATGACAATTATTTTCCCTATTTTCAAGTACTGCAAATGATATTAGAAACATCACATATTGAATACTGATATACAATTACAACATGCCTAAGATTACAGAGGGAAAGCTTACATTGGGTTGTCTCTCAGCAAGGGCTCTTGTATAACAAGTCATTGCTTCCCTCTTCATTTCATTGATGTGGGCAACAATGCGCTGCTGATGAAGAGCTGTCAACTGGTGTCTCTCTGCCTCATTTTCAGCCTCAACAGCCTCCACAGTTTGCTGGAACCGTTGGGTCATACGATGTTTGAACTCCTCAGCACTGTGTGGGTCTTTAGCGCGCAGGTCCTGGTACCGCTCTTCCAAATCAGACCATTCCTTCATGATCTGCAAAGGTGAAAGTACAACTGATGACAGCTATCTCTACTGATGGGTTCTTATCTTACTCTTCTTTGGAAACATTTTTGTGCCTGGAAGATTATCAATTATGGCTGAGGAGGTAGATCACAAATAACATCTATTCAGGAGGCATCATGAATAAAAACAACTCCAAAATTGAGCGAGATTTTTCACTTTATATAAAATATGTGACAGGCCTACACTGCTGCAGCACATGTATCTCTTCAAACACAATCTTATTTGGTCTTCTTATGTGTAATGGACTGATGAGCTGTATAAAAGGACCCCCCAATTTCCTTGGCCAATTGGGTAACTATTTGAGCTAATGGACAGACAGGACCCACATTTTCTTGGTCCTGAGTTCAGTTTCAGCAAAGGAAAGTTGGTAGTAAGTTTTTTTTCCATCCATGGCCAGATCAATTTTTCATGTGTTCCTAAATAAGTTAAGATATGGAAATTTTATGCACTCCTGTAAAGTATGGTAAGGGCCAGTCAGTCATATTGGGAATTGGGCATGTGTCCAGCAATTGCCAGACCCCAGATTTTGTATGGAAAATCTAATATCCAGGGAACTGAAGGTCAAATGTGCATATACACACATATATAGTCATCCATACATTATATATAGGGTAGGGTTATCAAAAAAGTTTGCAGCACCACCTTAGCTCCTGTATATGCCTTTCTGACAGTGGCTTACAATTGTTGCCTATTTCCCTGAGGTTATCATATCCACAAAATTATTATTATTCATTCAACTATCTCTCAGTTCTAGTCACAGGCAATGCTGGTTCATTTGGCTCACCTTCGACACCTTCTCCCGGTGGCGTTCTTCAAGCCGTTGTTCTGCTCGGCGGAAGGCATCATGCTCTTCGTGGGGGTCAAAGCGACTGAAGTATTCATCTCTCGTGCCAACCTCCTACAAAGATGGCCCATAATGAGAGATAATAATGAATTTAAAAGAATGTGAACTTTCTTCCAATAAAATCAATCAAGAACAACAGCAGCAATGTCTAACATTCAGCATGCAATAGGATATTTGTAACTGTGACAAATTGTTCCCTGAAAAACATCGGTATATATTAGTGAAAATAAAATTTGCCTGACATTGATACACATACATTAATTGGTAAATTGGTGCAGCCACCCAAAGACTTTCACCATTTTTTTCATTTTAAGCACTTGCATCACAACAGGTTTGTAGCTGAAATGGTAAGAATCCAAATTGAAATGAATGAAATATAACTTAAAGGAGTTGATGAGGTGTTTAGTGTGATGGTTGCTCTGAGGCTTACACACATAGGGTAGTGTGGTGTATGGCTTGCCCTGTCCCTACGCTGGCCCGCTTGCCTGACTTGGCTTAGTCATCTCCATCAAAGCATTATGAAACCCTTTAAACTCAACCCTTACATCTAGTGTTTAGAGGTGAAACTATCACACAACAATATACACGCTGATTCAAAGCCGAGCATGAGAACTTCTGAGCCAATGGGTAAACTGGCCATCACAAAAGAAAACAGACAAGACAATGCATCTAGAGTAGTCTGCGGCTCCCACCCTACATGTAAACATAACAAATATCTCTATCATTCTTCAAATAAATGAAATCAGCTGGGCATAAGTAAATTTGTGTTAGCTGCTGCATCACTGAGTGACACCAAATGCAAGAATTTCCAATTAATAATGCAGAGAAATTCTGAAATATAATAAAAGTTGCAATAACATAGGGAGAAAAAAGCTAATATGTCTGTTATATCTTGCTCTAGAAAAATTATGCAACCAGAAATATTGAATCTAATGAGTCTCTGTCAACAAGAAATTAATCTGGAATAAAAAAGTTGAGAAATGGACAAATATGTCAAGGGCTGCAGCCTTTACTATGCCATGGGAAGGGAGGTTATGCCAGATATCACTTTTGTTCCTATTATAGCACGTAGATTTTCGTAAATTATGGCAATACACAATGACCGATATGCATCATGAAGTCGCGCTAGAGGCAGTGGGGGTCCATTACATGCCCATAGAAGTGAAACTATTGCAAATTTTTGATGAAATACTTTGTAAATACATTTTTTTTCCAGAAATCACGTTGTTCAACATCTCACGATCAACTGCCCCCTTAAAGTAATATGTATACTGTGGTGTGATATTTTTGTTTCTCTAACCAGTTGTTAGGGCTGTTTATTTCTATAATCAGTTGTAAGGGTTAACTTTAATGGGTTTGATGAAGTGTTGATGGAAATGGGTGAGTCAGGCATGTGAGGCCAGTGTTGGGATGCTGCCCCTGGAAAGCCACAGCAGTCTCCATTCACAAGCCTCAGAGCAATCTCCTTATTAAACACCACAATAACTCCTTTGACGTGTTTCATATTATTCATGTCAATCAAATAATAATTCCTCTTACTCCAGCTAAAACATACGTAGTGATAGGAAGGGTTCAAAGGGGGAAATATGGGCAAAAGTACAGGAGTGGTGGCACCCAATATCACTTTATACATGTATCCGTGGTCACAACCATAGTGCAAGTCTGATGACTAAGTCATCAAGAGTGCAGCAAACAAACTCTATGATGCAACCAAACACTTTCTTCTTTCTTCTGTTCAAAAGAATTCAAACATTTTTTTGCGCAATTTAGTATCTAGCATGCCATTTATGTTAAAAACTTAAGGGAAATCCCTATTGGCGAGATCCTACTGTAAGCTGAATATGAGTATTGTACTGAAAATTTTCATGAAATGTGTTTTATATACATATACTATATGCATTTCAGAATCAGTAAAGTACTTTCCACTCTCAATGCCCTCTTCATATATTCTGCACTTTACCAAAGATGAATGTGTGTTCACCTATGCACTGTATTTACCTGAGGTGTGGTAGTAGTGGGAACCCTGGGTGTGGGGGTGGGGGTGGGTGGGGAGAGTGACTGGTGGGCATGTCGGTCCATCTGGGGTAGGGCCACTGGCTCCTCTACCTCCATGGGACGAGCTTTTCCATGAGTTTTGTAATTTTTCGGGCAGCAGACAAACTCCACCCCTGAGAATACATCAATGCCACAGGGCAGAAGCATGGCAAAGGATTTTAGGGTCATTCTGCGAGCTCCACAAGCATGATCAGCAGTGACGTTCCAGCGGTCAAACTCCCAGCACCGGGACTGGTTGTGGATGTGGTCGAAAAGGCAGCCTTCAGGCACCAGCAGGGCATCAGACTGGAAGGACCCCTCTGCAAGTAAGAGATATGGAAGCTTTAAGATAAATATTGATAGAATTGTATATCTCTGATTTAGAATCAACCTTAATAAATGTGTTCATCTACACAAAATGCAACAGGGCTAGTATATCATTTGCTGCATTTCAATTCAGAGCTCCCATTTTATTCACAATTTGATTTATCGGGAGTTATTCTGGAAAAAATGTATATCAAAATAATCATGTGTGGAATAAACTTGAAATTCCAACCATGCACATGGCAGCAGTGTAAACAAATGCTACAGGGGGTCCGTGCCACCACTGCCACCTCAGTCTTCTGTCTCGTGTCGTCCTAAACAGTACAATTTTCTTTGTACTGGTCACATGTTTTCCATATGTAGTTCAACCACATCAGAGACAAATATTAATAGAAAAGATGGAGAAGAGTTTAAGAGAAGCAGAAAATTGCTAACATCAACAGAAAAATGATATTGGACAAGTTCAGAAGCAGTATGAGTATTTGTGGTTTTGGCCACAAGTGGGGTTGTCAAAAACATAATACCAGCAAAAAAAATAAGGGACACTGTAACAAACTGGAGAGTATCTTATACATATCTATAAACCTTACTTTCTGATTACGGTAAGGTTTGTTAAGTTACTTTATCTGATAAGCTATAGTTTTGATTTTGCCTCACTGACATGTGACTGCAGATACATTAGTTTATGATAAAAATTTAGTAAACAACTATTTGAATCTGGTGCTATTGTGGTGACTGATCCGCCTCATGTGGAAGGCTTTGCAAACTCACTCAGTGAGTGGGATACCTCTTTGGCAGACTGGTTAAGGAGCAACATTCCCATCTAGCTTTGTGGGTTTGATCCCCAGCAGTGGTAAAACCTTTTCCGGGTCTGGATCAATTTCTCATGTGTTTCGTGATGCACAGAAATCATGTGGATGTATGGTAAAAAGGAAATCAGTGGCATTACAGTACATATAAACAGCTATCTCTAAAGGTTTCTTTGACTATGCGCACAAAAAATTACCATATCTATGAAAAATGTATCAAGCAAGTCAGCTGCACTACAATAATACTGGGCACACCCTCTTTCCTTAATCCTCTAACTTTATCATGTTTTTATTGAAACTCACATTATTATTACTATTATTTTTTTTTTTACGGACAGTCTGACCTTATCAAAGACTTTTCAGCATCATTATTCTAAGTATCTTTCAATGCTGACACCTTGCCCAATTCATAACCTTCTTCTGCCTTTCATCGGTCATCTTTTGAGGTTTAAAATGGGTGACCAATATACGTATTTTTAACACAACCATTGAACAACTATTTTTTTCCCTACATTTTTTCAAACAACCCTACATGGTGTAGTGATTAGAATACCTAGCTATGCATCTGTGGGGCTGGGTTCGAATTTCGGCCTGGGGAAATACATACATTAGCATAAATACATAAATATACAGGGTGGAGTCATTAGGTGATATGATCATGTCAGGAAGCCGTCAGCTGCTTTCTGTCAATACCATACCATATAGCCACTGGTCAACCTGAGTGGTGTCACTTTTTCCATGGGAAGTTGTCTCCTCACAACCTACCACCATGAGAAGGATATATGTATTAACATTCAGACAATGTGATGGTGAAATAATGAAATAATGAAAATAATGAAGGAAAAGTAAATTTTACCTTTTGCCTACATTAGATGTTGGATTTCTTGCTCTCGTTGTAATATTTGCAGCCATTTCCTTAATAAGTACAATCAAAATATGGCTTTCCATTCTCTGTCCCCTTTAAATGGATACTCACCAAGACACCGGTATGGTTTCACCCATGCTGAAGCTTTGCACTTTGAGTGGCCCACTCGACAGAAATTGGGCACTTTGTAGTAATGAGATGACTCCACTATGTTGGTGATGTCCCGGTCAGCATACACCTGTAAAGAAATTTGGTTATATTAGTAAGAGCTGGTCTACACCACCCTTAAAATAACCCTAACAGATATGAAGGTATATGTACACAATCAAATGATTTATTTTTTCATAAAAATGTGGAAATATTAATGAACACTAGTGAAAAGTCAACATATATAACATTTCATAGATTCTTCGGGTACTAGGTAAATGACTGATTAAACTAAAAATATACAAATATGCATATACCACTGTTTCATTAAGTGTTTTGTTGTTTTAGGCAATGTTTTGGTCAACTTAGGATCAATAGTTACACACACACACACACACACACCATATAACATAGTCAAAACTTGTGCTTATCTAATACATTAGCTTGGATAACATATCACTGGAATTCTGATTTTACCTGTCAAACAACTTCATAAAAGTGTGGCGAGAAGCAACTAAAGCTACCAGGTTTTCCTTACATTGGCTTTGTTTTGCAAGAAATAAAAGTGAGTAATGTTTTCTTCACTGAATGAAATAGTACAGTACTTTTGCCTCACAGCCCTTTTAGAGAAGCAAATGAGAGGTATTACCTTTCAGTCTCCTTCATGCTGAGGAACCAGATACAGTACTGCCCCATACCAAAATTTACCTGAGAAAGCCCCTCACTGAATGCCATTTTCAAATTCAGGAGCAATCTACATGGCACACATGAAATCATGTTTATATGTCTTTGTAGTGATCGGCAGTATTGTATTATTACATCCAATTATTTTTATTCCTTAACTTTATTAATTTTTCAATACCCATCTCATTGTTCCATATTGGTGTCATTTTATACTTCTCTTTCCATAACATGGCATTTTGTTTCAGTATGAAACTCCATCTTTCAGGTTTGTCCAAATCTTTCTTTAATTCTCTGCAACTGTCACAGCTGACCACATTCTTCATAATTTTTGTATCATAAGCATATTAGGTCACACAATTTTATTCCTTCTGGAATGTAGTTGATATAAGTCGAGAACATAATAAGGGGCAAAACAGACACTTGAGGCACTCCACTTATCATTCCTTTCCACAAGGAGACTTTTGTAGTAGTACTCATTTCTCTTCCTGTCAAAATTTTTCTATCCACTTAACAATCTTTCATGAGTTCCTCTAAATCTTTCAAGTTCCAGAAGTCTTTCATGTGGCATTTAATAAAAAGTTTTCTCTAGATTCAGGAATATACAGTCTATCAAGACTCCTCTTCCTTGAAAAATGTATACAGTATACACCACTGGTATAAAGGTTAAGTAGGTTGGTAGTATATATGAATATCCTTATCTAAATCAAAATTTTCTGATTGGTGGTAGTTGTTCTTACTCTAAAAACTTTATATACCTACCGGCTTTTCTTAAAACAGCTTTTCCACATATTGTACATATTACATACAATGGTTTATAATTTAGAGGGTCTCTGTTATCCTCACTCTTGTATATGAGGATGATCAGCCTGTTCATTATGAGGTCTGGATGTCCAATTCATGCTAAACAAAAAAGGTCAGGCTGAATCTGTGATCGTAGCGTGAATTGTAGTGTAGTGTGAACTGACCGAGTGTGGCAAATGTGCAGTGTGGCATGGTGTGGATGGGTGTTATGTTGTATGATGTGGCTGGGTGGTGTGTGGTTTGGTGTGGCTGAGTGTGATGTGTGATGTAGGTGTGGCTGTGACTAAGTAATATAGTATGTGGTGTTGCTGAGTGTGGTGTAAATTGTGGTGTAGCTGGGTATGAGGTGTGATGTGATGTTGCTGGGTATGGTGAGATGTGGTGTGGCTGTGTGTGATGTGGTGTGGTGTGGCTGGGTGCAGTGAGAGGTGTGGTGTGCCTGGGTGTGATGTGCGAGGTGGCGTGACTGGATGTGATGTGAGGTGTAGTGTGGCTGGGTGTTGTGAGTTTGTGTGATGTGTTGTGTGGTGTGGCTGGGTATGGTGAAGTGTAGTGTGACTGGGTGTGATGTGTGGTGAGGTATGTGTGGGTGTGGTGTAAAGTGTGATGTGGTTGGGTATGGTTTGAGTCATGGAGTGACTGGATGTGATGTGTGTTATGTGGCAGGGTGTGGTGTGACCCTAATATAGGTGTGATGTATCGTGGGGTGTGGCTGGGTGTGATGTGTGATGTGGAGTGACTGGGCGTGGAGGCAGTGACGCCTCTCAAGGTTAAAGCGTCAATACAGGCCTTATAATGCAAAGGTTTTCTTAGATTGCACCACAAAGCCGCTGTTGTGCACAAATTTTCCCCGTCCCGAGTCGTCATGCGAGATACATATATCTATTACGCCATCTGTAGGATATGTTGATCTTCCTTTGCTTTTAAGATTGATAAGGGAGTGGATGGAGGAGGCAGTGGCACCTCTCAAGGTTAAAGTGCCAATGCAGGCCTTGTAATGCAAGGAGTTTCCTAGTCTGCACGACAAAGCCAGTGTTGTGCACAAGTTTTTCCAGTCCAGCGGGAAGCCTTGTAAACAAACTCCACCACGTGCTACCAGTGTTTGTTGGGTCATTTTCTGTTTCAATACATCACACAAACACCAAAAAAACACTTTCCACCATCAGCCGATGCATGGAGATTAAAATGAATAAATGTGGCAGTTTCTAAAAATAAGTTTGTATCATGTTAACATGCATTTTTTTTCTTTACTACTGTATGTTGAGTAATTTTCAGTTCCAACACATCACACAGACACCAGGGAAACACTTTCTACCAACGTCAGCCAATGCATGGTGATTAAATTGAATAAATGTGAGTTTCTAAAAAGAAGTCTGTATCATATTAACATGCTATGTGGTGTGAGGTGTGATGTGGTTGGGTATGGTGTGAGCCATGAGGTGTTGAGTGACTGGATGTGATGTATGGTGGGATGTGTAGTGTGGGGGGCTGGGTGTAATGAGTGGTGTGGTGTTAGGTGTAGTGAGGCTCGGTGTGGTATGGCTTGATATGATGTGTTATGTCGTGTGGTGTGAGGTGTAGTGTGGCTGGATGTGATGTGTGGTTTCGTGTGGTGGGGTGTGATGAGTGGTGTAGTGTGGCTGGATGTGGTATGTGGTGTGGTGTGGCTGGTTTTGACTTTCCTACCACAGAACTGCGGGAGAGGGGGAGGGGGAGGGGGGTGGAGTCGGAGTCGGACTCACAACCTTAAAATATCCTGGAGTCGGAGTCGGAATTTTTCATGTCCGACTCCACAGCCCTGCATGTATGTAGTACCTATTAACATAATGCATTACACAGACCATTTCAACTGTTGTGGTAACAGGCGTGCAAAATATGAAAAAAATCCCTCGGGTAACTCAGATTTTCGAATATCTCGGATTGGCCTTCCCACCATGGGAAGGCCATGTAGCTATTGGCTATCCGGCGGCGACTCGGAGACAATTATTGTTTTGACTTAACTCGGTTCCTCTTTTCTATTTCGGAAAAAAAAAATAATACTGGCTGTCGTTTGGAGCCAAATGTTCAAATGTGGTACCTGCTGGTAGAAAAAAATGTATTTACCCTTTGCTGGTAAGGTTTTAAGGTTTGCGTCTGTGTGTGGTGTGTGTGACCGCTGTGGGGCGAATGTGCCGCGGGCCGCAGTCTCCTGAGCGGCCCAAACAGGCAAAACACAGATTGGAAGGTTTTGTATTATTTCGCCCAGGGCTTTATTTTGCTCTCCAGCAGGTTAAGAATGATTTAACTTGCTGTTAAATAATTGTTAGTAACTATTTTGACTTCTGGTCTTAAGGTAAGTGTTTACAGCGAGAGGGCGTCTGTAAATCACTTACGACCGGAAGTCAAAATAGCTACAGGTACTTAAACTAACAATTATTTAACAGCAAGTTAAATCATTCTTAAGCTGCTGGAGAGCAAAATAAAGCCCTGGGCGAAAAAACACGAAACCTCCCAAACTGTGTTTTGTCTGTTTGGGCCGCTCAGGAGACTGCGGTTCGCGGCACATTCGCCCCTTAGCGGTCACACACACCACACACAGACGCAAACCTTAAAACCTTACCAGCAAAGGGTAAATACATTTTTTTTTATCTACCAGCAGGTACCACGTTTGGACATTTGGCTCCAAACGACAGCCAGTATTATTTTCTTTTCGGAAATAGGAAAGAGGAACCGAGTTAAGTCAAAACAGTACTTGTCTCCAAGTCGCCGCCGGATAGCCAATACGGTCCATTGGTCCGACTTATGCGGGGTATACTGTATTATATCATTATTATTATTGAGATCTTTATACAATAACTATCAATGAGGATTGAATGATTTTTCCTTACTATGGGTTAATAAGCCTGAAACTACATTTATTCAGCTCTCAAGAACACCACAATTAAGTTTTCACGTTCTCTTACGACACTATCCCATCATATTGCCTTCCTCACATATTATATGTCCTTCATCCTTTTTAACACAATCTGTGTTCACTTGAGCACTTGAGTTTTAAGAAGTGTGTGTGTGTGTGTGTGTGTGTGTGTGTGTGTGTGTGTGTGTATATTCAAGTAAGCTCCACGTAAGCCCAAACGATGAGCTTGCGCTCGTCGTTTGGCGTGAGCCAAGGTTTGGGGGCCGTGACGCCCTTTAAGCTTCCCGGCCGCGGCAGGTGCCAGACCAGTACCACCCCGAGAGGCGGGACACGGCCCCGGCTAATACCCGGTACCCATTCACTGCTGGGTGGATAGGGGCGCGGGTGTGTGGAAATCGCCCACCCTTCTCAGCTCCGCCCGGGAACCCAGGATCTCTCTGTGGTGAGCCGAGTGTGCTGACCATTGCACTACGGAGTACCCTGCTAACCATTGCACTACGGAGTACCCTGCTAACCATTGCACTACGGAGTACCCTGCTAACCATTGCACTACGGAGTATATACCCTGCTAACCATTGCACTACGGAGTACCCTGCTAACCATTGCACTATGGAGTACCCTGCTAACCATTGCACTACGGAGTACCCTGCTAACCATTGCACTACGGAGTACCCTGCTAATCATTGCCCTACGGAGCACCCTGCTAATCATTGCACTACGGAGTACCCTGCTAATCATTGCACTACGGAGTACCCTGCTAATCATTGCACTACGGAGTACCCTGCTAATCATTGCACTACGGAGTACCCTGCTAATCATTGCACTACGGAGTACCCTGCTAATCATTGCACTACGGAGTACCCTGCTAATCATTGCACTACGGAGTACCCTGCTAATCATTGCACTACGGAGTACCCTGCTAATCATTGCACTATGAAGCAGAGTCGGACTGGGGTGCTCAAGGGGGCCGTGCCATCTAGTGGCTGGAGGGGGCCCGGGCCCATTAAAGCTAAAATATCACTTAGCATGGGGCCCATGTGCCATTGGCACACGGGCACATAGGCCAATCCGACTCTGCTACGGAGTACTCTCTCTCTCTCTCTCTCTCTCTCTCTCTCTCTCTCTCTCTCTCTCTCTCTGTGTGTGTGTGTGTGTGTGTGTGTAACGACTCTCTCTCTCTCTCTCTCTCTCTCTCTCTCTCTCTCTCTCTCTCTCTCTCTCTCGTTTCCCGACCACGAAAGCCTGCACGTAGGTATGCCTCGTCTCCGCGCAGCCCCAGGAAGGGAGTCAGACATATTGACCAAGGGGATTACAGGGGACGCGCGAGGTCCATTCTGGCAAGGCTTCATCCAGGAGCTGATATGAAGTCGGGCCGCAGAATTCCAGGGGTATTTTCAAACCTTCGTTCATTACCGCCGACTCATACCCGCGAGACAGGCTAGACTTAAACGCGTGTGTCGTCCCAGCCCAGGCTGACAGAAAGAGAGCTTTCTGTCGGCCTGGGTCCCAGCACCGTGGAATAAAGCCCGACAAAGTGCGCGGAATTTTGGTGGCATTTCCATGTTATTATAACTGCGTATTTCCAAGTTGCCGTGTTCACCCAGCGATAATTAGGGTCTTGAGTGTTTAGTCTGCTAGCACGGACGACCTTAAATTTTGCTCGGCTGCCTACGGCGACCTGTAACTCAATAAATTTGCTTTTCTTTCCAAATCGTTGAGGAGAAATGGCAAGGAGATTGGGACCGGGACATGGACACGTTTACGAGAGAGAGAGAGAGAGAGAGAGAGGGGGGGGGGGGAGGGGAACGGGCACGGAAGGCCATCAGTTCAGCCGACCAAACAAATGGTTGTCATGACGACGCGGCTGACGTCACGCCCTGCTCTCATGACTCGTTTTGACACCTCGGGAAATGAGCCAACTTAAATCACTCGGGCAGAATTTTGCTTCGAACAAAATTATGAAAATGTGAAGTTGGGGGTGCACCACAGACGTCCATTGTCTCTTACTTGTGGCGAGGCAAACAAGATATGAAGCGAGGAAGGGGCGGCTGCGGCGAGAGCGGTAGTCTGAATTACTTTTTTTTTTTTGGAGGTCAGGGGGAAGAAAGACATACCACAGTGTTGTAGAAGAGGCATTAATTGGGAAATATAACAACTATGTCGCCACTAGTACCAACGATGTTTATAATGTTAACTCTCGGAGTATTGTCATAAAATGAATTATAAACAAGGAAAGGGACTGATTACGGAGCTTTCGAAGAAGTTTTAACTGGAGGATATAATCGTTGTCGATAGAAATATGCGTTGTAAGGCACTGCAAGCATGCTTTCACTAGACTTATCGCTGCTCATTTCAATTAGGCGTCATTCAAGTGTGCTTGGTCTCGGCTAGTGCGTCAATACCTCGGGACAGGGAAAGGAATGTTGTGGTGTATACACTAAGGAAACTACATTAACAGTGAAAAAAATCCCGTAATGAACACCACTGAGTGCCGAAGGATCGAACGCGTGCCTTCTGAGTAGAAGTCAGGGCAGTATACCAACTACGCCGCCGCTCATCAGTGGCATAGATGGTATGCTACCCTGACTTTAATTAAAAAAAGCACGGGTTCAATCCCCCGGCACTCAGAGGTATTCACTGCGGGAATGCTGTGGACTGTGGTGGCCAGGGGGTGTGCAGCTCTCGCGGGGATGCCTGCCGACCTTTCATAACGCTATTAACTCTTAATGATGAAACGTGGCTCTATGGGGAAATTATACTTGTGTATATGTAGCACACATACAGCCTGGATACTGATTTGCCATAGCTTACACACACACACACACACACACACATACACAGCAGGGGTGCAGTGATTGCTATTAATTTATCTTCTAACAGTGAGGCATACTAAGAATATGTAATTACTTGCATCGTATTAGTGGGTCAAACTGGTGATTAACACAATCACATTAGTAAAATGTACTTAGGAAAAAAAAATCCATCAAATTCATTCCATTTGATCAATGTATCTGCCCTTCCGTTTATCACTCGAACAAGCAAAGGACAAAATGACGGATCTCAAACTCAGATCGCGATTTCATATATATATATATATATATATATATATATATATATATATATATATATATATATATATATATATATATATATATATATATATTTGAGAGAGAGAGAGAGAGAGAGAGAGAGAGAGAGAGAGAGAGAGAGAGAGAGAGAGAGAGAGAGAGAGAGAGAGAGAGAGAGAGAGAGAGAGAGAGACCAATTTCTTTAATGCTGTTTGTTTACCGATCTAAACATTTATTTGCATTTTTACTTAATAATTCTCATTTATAAATCCATATTTTTAATCTTTTATTCAATAAATTAATGTTTAATTTGGGATTTTTCAGCTACGACTTTATTTCTTTTCGGCCGTGATTTCCATTTATTTTGATTAGCTAGAATGAAGAGTTGAACTGTGTACTGAGGATGCGACAGTCACCACCGTGACCCACATACCTTCCAGTTTTATATATATATATATATATATATATATATATATATATATATATATATATATATATATATATATATATGGCGCCATTATAAACACTTGCCTGCGCCATGACGGGGTGGGGCCAACTACCATCCAGGCCCCTCAAGCAAGCCTACCGGCGCAATAGGCGTAGACGTAAAATATATATATATATATATATATATATATATATATATATATATATATATATATATATATATATCTATATATATCAGGGATGTGGAGTCGGAGTAAAAAATATTCGACTCACACCTGGGAAATTTTAAAGTTGCGACTCCGACTCCGACTCCGGCCCCGCCCCACTACTGCATTTTTTTATTACTTTTTTATTTTAGGTGCTGCCTGTAGCGCCGGTAGACTCTTTTGAGGTCCTCTTCGACGGACTCAGCCAGATAATAGTTTCTGAACCAACCGCACCCGGTAACTGCATTAGCTAGCCATCTTGCCCTCCTAACTTTATCTGATCTCCAATCCCTCAATTACATTACTTCAAACCATGGTTGCCAATTTTATTAAGTCCGTACAATTTGTATATCGTTTTCAGACCTGTTGAATTTTTTTTTTCTCATTGTGGTTCTCATTCAAATGAAGGACGTATTTACATCACAAGAAAGTCTTATCATTCATTCCAGAACCTAAGTGTAATGGAAAATAGCAAAGTGTTTGTGAGCGTCAGTATAGTGTTTAGAATAACGCATTACGAAATTTACGAAACTTGGGGCGGCCACTAGCACACCAGTAGGCTAAGTTTCAAAATGATGCCTCTTACACACACACACACACACACACACACAAACCGGTAGCTCTGTGGATAGAGCGTCTGCCTCACAACCAGAAGGACCGGGGTTCGATTCCCCGACCAGGTGAAGATAAGTTGGGTTTATCTTCTTTCACGTGTAACCCCTGTTCACCTAGCAGTGAGTAGGTACGCGACGTCAGGCAAGGAGTTGTGACCTCGTTGTCGCGGTGTGTTGTGTGTAAGTGGTCTCAGTCCTACCCAAAGATCGGTACTATGAGCTCTGTGCTCCTCCGTAGGGGAACGGCTGGCTGTCTCGAGAGAAACACGCAGCAGATCAAGAGGTGAGTTACACACACACACACTCAAGAGGTGGCGGAGACATAGGTCAGAGCAGGGAGGGAATGCGAAGCTGAGCATCATAGAAAATCGATAAGACACATGTGAGTCTCGATTCCAAGTTCGTCGTCGGGCCGTCACAAAATAGCCTGTTTTTCGGCCCTGGAGTTCGTCAAAATCGCTCTCGACAGGGTTTACGTTTCGAGCTCTAGCGACGAAACTACTGGGAGTAGGGAAATGTTATGCACCATACTGGAAAGCACATTGGCAGGGCTAAATCGTTTGTTAAATAAGGTTTTTGAAATTCTCAAAAAATTAGTGGGTTTCAAGGTTGGGAACTCAAAAATAGTTTTTGTTGTAGTTTTTTGCGAATTTATTCGATATTTGACCCTTTCGAGTCGGTTTTCGAGCCCGGTCGCTGATTTGAAAATATAGCCCTTTCATTTTGCCGTCGATTGATACCAAAAACCTTACTGTAGCCCCAGAAATAAGAGAGTTATGGCGATTCGCACCAAAGCGGTTGATTTTCTAAAATTCGCGTCTTAATGACAAGGGCGCCGCAAAATCAAAAGAGTAAGCCGTCCATTACTTGAGATGTCACTGGTCAAACTGGTCCTCTCACTCGTTTCCTTGTCCAGGGGTTAGACGGAAATCCTCCTCCCCCCCTGACTTCTTTTTCACTCGGATACGAAGTTTCAGGTGCTCCCTCTCTAGCCGTCGATTGGCGTGAAAAAAAGTCTCTTCGTGCTCGACTATGGTTTTAACGTGATAGACCGATATATATATATATATATATATATATATATATATATATATATATATATATATATATATATATATATATATATAGATAGATAGATAGATAGATAGATAGATAGAGAGATAGAGAGAGAGAGAGAGAGAGAGAGAGAGAGAGAGAGAGAGAGAGAGAGAGAGAGAGACGGCAGCGCTCGGTTGTGTTTAACGATGCTTAGTTCTCCCACACTAGTTTCAGACCTCCCGACCTCCCGAAATGGGTGAGGCCACTCTCCTTTTTCACGGGGGAGGAGAGGTGGGGGAGCTTCCGTGTTCATAGTGAGGCAGATAAGTGGATAAGAAGTCTTCAGTCAACTCTAAGGTGGGAGTGTCATGGAGTACCTTGGAGAGGGCAAGAGTTAAGTCGGACCAGCAGTATCAGAAAGTTGAGGTGAAAAGTTGGCGGACCGACACGGAGTGGATGGGCAAAGGTAGCAGAGCTAAGTATACCGTATAGTGTGTTTATCGAGCCTTTTCACACACACACTGTAAATACACCCTGCTGGCCACCAGCCTAAGCCCGTTGATAACCAAGGCCCTAGTCCGACCCTCACTACGATGCTGTGTAAACCTGGCCAACGCTCATCCAGGAATATGACTCCCGCGCACCTATATACAAGTCTCCAAGGAAGGGTAGTCATGGCACACTAATAATGTGGTTCTTATGTACTCTCACCATCGCGGTGGGTCTTTACTTAAATAAACTTTGGTGGCACAGATCGCGACAAGCAGTCGACAAAAGACACGGTACCGTGTCGAAATTCATGTATGTAATCAGGATGGGATGTCTCACGATCCTGGGATGTCTCATGACACCACACCGGCACTAACCACTTGACTGCTGAGCCTTTTATACTCCGGTTCAGTGGCGTAGATTTCTTATTATGACTGGGGGAATGACTGTTCACGATAATATGGCGAGCGAAGCGAGCACAAGCACCTGTTTATATATATATATATATATATATATATATATATATATATATATATATAAATATATATATATATATATATATATATATATATAATCACATTTAGGTGTATTCTGAGGCCTATGTTTCACTAAAATTCATATATTTCAGTAATAAGATTATGACCAAAATAATCTTTCACCGTGCATCAATTCATAAAGTGTGTGTGTGTGTGTGTGTGTGTGTGTGTGTGTGTGTGTGTGTGTGTGTGCGCGCAGAGATCGATACCACTCATTATCTAGATATTTGAAACGGCAAGTAAGACATCCACACTTTAACTATATCATAGAGTTAGTCACAGTCACACGAAAACACGTATTACACGAGTAGCAGGTGTCACACAAGTTCTCTCCTCACACATCTACCACAATTACTCGCATTTACTCTGTCACAGTACCCTCTGGTATACCGCAGGTGGACTATACCATGTATTAACACTTTATGGTCACTTAACAGAGGGAGGAGACCTAGAGGAGGAGTAAACAGAAGGAGAATTACCACTCATTATGACTCATACCCTGAAAGACGCCAGTAGCCCACGCTCAGCTGATCTCTCCCAGACTCACGCTCCTCTCCTCGGACCCCTCCCCTCTCCCCTCACACCCGACGCATTCCAAGCGTAGATACACATTGTGGCATTCATGCAAATGCATATTTCTAAGATCGTAACAATATTTACCGCCAAGCTAAAGAAAACCATAAAGAGTAGGATAACTATTTATATTTGTTTTTAGTCATTGGTGATTGGTCCGTTACAATAATAAATCAAAATCTATGATTACTTTCAATTATAATAGTAGCTGTAGTGGAGAAAACGACCTAATTCCTGACTCAATTATGGGGGGATGATTACATAGGGCATCCCCCCCACCACAAAGGAAGGGGGGGATTAATCCCCCCTACCCCCCCCAGGATCTACGCCCATGCTCATGTTGTATAAATATACTTATATATATATATATATATATATATATATATATATATATATATATATATATATATATATATATATATATATATATATATATATATATATATATATATATATATATATATATATATATATATATATATATATATATATATATATATATATATATATATATATATATATATATATATATATATATATATATATATATATATATATATATATATATATATATATATATATATATATATATATATATATATATATATATATATATATATATATATATATATATATATATATATATATATATACACACACGTGATGGGTGGTCTGACAGCATGTGGATAGTCTTAGCCACGGCGATGACTGAAAATCCCAGTTGGTAGCGTGGAACCGACGTTGTCCATGGTACCGTGAATGCTAGGCCTGCACGCTAACCACTCAGCCACCGCCTATATATATATATATATATATATATATATATATATATATATATATATATATATATATATATATATATATATATATATATATATATATATATATATATATATATATATATATATATATATATATATATATATATATATATATATATATATATATATATATATATGTGTGTGTGTATGTATTTATTTGTATTTGGTGTGTGTGTTTGGTGTGATTGTTTGGTGTGTGTGTGTGTGTGTGTGTGTGTGTGTGTGTGTGTACACACACACACACACACACACACAAGCATACATATACATTCATACATACTGTCTATAGCGCCAATAAGCTCTCCTATGGGCCGCTTGGACGGGCTCAGCCCGTTAGGTTTATTTCAGACATATCGACTTATCGCCGTGCGCTGTTAACGGCAAACGCCGTGCGTTTGAGAGTGCGCCGTTGTGTGGACGACCGTTCCACGACATGACCATGTCCCGTCCCTACGCGCCAGCCTCCCTTCTCTCATCATGGACACACATGATCACTTGCTCTATCTATGCCTATACTTAAAATAAATAAAAACAACGTTCGCATGGCAGAAAGTGGGTCCATAATGTAGATGTTGCTGTGACGATGATGATGATGATGTGGGTCGAGACGGTGAAAGGCCGGCATGTCTGAACGCGACATACATAGTACCATGTACATATCACGCCGTCCACGGCGCTTCAACGTGCCGTTCTTAAATGGAAGTCGTCGTGACAACGGCGGCCGTGGATGGGGTTGGCGTCCCCGGCCGTGCTCGTAACGTGTGAATGGGTCCATAGACACCCTTGGTTATCTGAGAGCACGACGTCGTGTCGTGGACGGCGCATGCACGGCGAAAAGTCGATACGTATGAAACGGGCCTTAGAGGCGAGGGCAAATTTTATTTAGAGTGACTGCCGTGGAGCTTGACTCTTGTCTATCCAATAATATCCCCTGATTCTCCTCTTGATGATCTGGTCAGCTTGTGGGTAATCGTACGCCACATGGCGATGGCTGAAAATTGTCAAGTGCTAGAGGTGGGACTTGAACCTCTGTCCCCGTGGGATCATAAAATCCGCAGGCTGCCCACTCGACCACTGCCTACCTCAATATTTTGGAAAATATCAACTGGATAGACGAAACCTATTATCTCACGCAGTCATGGAAATGCGGGCAATAGAAAGTCTGTTGGCTCCTTATAAGGTTACCTTCTGCTCAAGTCATTTCTGTGTAAAGCAGATGAAAGGAACTTCATAAGCATGTTCAGTTGATTTCTGTCGCAGCGAAGTAACGGTCAATTAGATTTTAAAGGAGTTGATGGCCTGTGCACTTATTACTTCTGCAGGAAGGTTGTTCCAATGGCGGATGACTCGGTTAGAGAAGAAACTCCTACCAATGTCTATACTACATCGCCGCATTCGGAAAGGTAGACCGTTATTTCTAGTTCTTAAGTTGGTTTATAGCTCTGAACTTGGAGTGATCGACATTACTATAATTCCTCATGTACTTGAAGATCTGAATCACATCTCGTAAGCGTTCCAGGGGTAATATTCATGACAATTACTTCACCATACAAATTTAAAAAATAGAAGGACCAAAATTATCGTAATATCCTGAGAGGGCCAATCTCCTCCGTAAGCTGACATTCAATCAATCAAGTGATCACGCAATCACACTGATGTTGAATGGGTGGAGGGAAGGAAGGGGAGGGCGGGAGCGGCAGCGTCAAGGAGACAACATGACATATTTCTGCAAATGTATTCACAGGATTTTCCATGTGAACTCTGATATTTAAAAAAAATATAAAAATAATAGCAGTGTTGCTAAAACTGTGTAGACCTAATTTTTTTTTTTTTTGAGCCGTGTCATGGCTCAGCGACACGCACGGCCAGCGTTTTCTGGATCCATTAGCGAAATTCAAGGCGACATAAAATGTCTCGACGACCTGCCAGACGTGACGGCGGCGGTGCATGTGGAACGGTACACCTATTTCTAGACACTGGGTACAAGTCTCATTATTGAACAGTGAAAATTACTCGGAGGTGAATGAGGGCACGGTCCTTCACTGAACTGACCTGCCATCTGGTGGCTCTTGCTGGAGCCGCTGTCAGAGCCCAGCGCTGCGGCGTTCTGGGGTCAAGCGAGGCTTAATTGACATTTATCTGTACCAAACTAGCAAAATTTCAGAGTTGTAATGGTTACTATCATGTTTACATAAAAAAATCTGAGTGCTGTACATTATTTATGTCTTTAAATTGATTATTGTTGGCAAAATAAGAGCATTCATCGACATATCCTCCAACACCTAATCCCGTGGTTAATAGGAATGCATCAGTGCGGCCTCTTGGCAGGCATTTCCTTCATGCAATAAAGGAAAAGTCAAACAAGTCCGGCATGGTATCATGGTCTCAAAATCGTATGGTAGCGGTGGAAGGTAGTGTTGAAAATTTTGCCACTCAATATTCCTCCGGCTGGCACGCCGCAGCCTCACACATAATGCATTCTCTGTCCCTCCAATCAGAGCGCGGGAGGTCTTGGTCTTGGTCGAGAGGTTGTTTACAATGCAGCTAATGGACCGTATTGGCTATACAGACAGCGCCACATGTGGCCACTCAACTCCAAGCTGAATTTTCCAGAGTTCGAGGCTGTCTCACGGATACACGGCCATGATGCCGCTGTCGCCCCAAGCCGATGATTGCACACATTTCACTCCTACCCGATTTCAGTTTTTCTCCATGTCAAATAGTAGAGTCAGGAAATCGGATAGGAGTTAAGTGTGTGCAGTCGGTGGCTTGGAGCGGTGGCGGCACCAAGGCCTTGTATCCTGGAGGCAGCCTCAGACGTACTCTAGTACATAACTTGAGTTCTATGGAATGTACTGCTTTGACAGTTTACTGAGTGGCCACGTGTGGCGCTGCCTGTATAGCCAATACGGTCCATTAACTAAACATATCGTACGCTGCCGGCAGGAAGTATTACACTTATTTCATTATTTTTTTTCTAATGTAAATCATTATACATATACCTTTGGCAGTTTATAATATTACATTCACTATATGGAACTTTAAAGGAACAACATAGAGCATGTGACGATTGTTTATGTGGGAAAAAATATATTTAAATTTCCTATTGCTTGCATTTCCCCGTTTCTTTAACACCACTAGTAAGTCAAGTGTCTCTATACCGTAGCTATGAGAAAAATGTGATTTCTAAATAATACCAAAAAACTAGTAAGAAAAATGATTTGAACCTACGCCGCATGCATATTTACTTTTGGTAGTTCCAGCAGGGCCACCAGATGGCAGGTGTGTTCAGTGAAGGACCCAATTCCGGAGGGCTAAGTTTTCGGATCAATTTCTCAGTAAATGTGTGTGTGTGTGTGTGTGTGTGTGTGTGTGTGTGTGTGTGTGTGTGTGTGTGTGTAATAATAGTAATAATAATAATAATAATAATAATAATAATAATAATAATAATAATAATAATAACAATAATAATAATAAACGGTTTATTAAGAGGAAGGATTGCAGCCCTAGAGCCGAAAATTTACATGGGCAATATACATGTAAACAATGCGATGAGGGGTGAGTGACTGTGTGTGTGTGTGTGTGTGTGTGTGTGTGTGTGTGTGTGTGTGTGTGTGTGTGTGAGAGAGAGAGAGAGAGAGAGAGAGAGAGAGAAAGAGTGTACAGTGACTACACACACACACACACACACACACACACACACACATATATATATATATATATATATATATATATATATATATATATATATATATATATATATATTAGGTGCTGTCTATAGCTTTTTATTAAGGTACTACGTATAGCGCCAGTAGGCTCTCTTGAAGGGCCTCTTGGACGAACCAGCCCGTTAGTGGGGCAGGCAAATTTTATAGTGGCTGCCGTGGTAGCTATATGACTCTTGGTTGGTCTATGATGCCCCCCAGTGCTCCACTTGAACAAAGTCGCTGAAGTCAGGGTTGATTGAAGATCTGGGCAGCATGTGGGTAATCTTTCGCCACTCGGCGACGGTTGAAAATAATCAGCGGGCATTGGTGGGTTAAAACCTAAGCAAGTCCACGGGCTCACCAGTCACCACGCTCGCACGCTAACCACTCGGCCACCGCTTCCCCATGTGTGTGTGTGTGTGTGTGTGTGTGTGTGTGTGTGTGTGTGAATCACGGAAAAAAAAAAAAAAAAAAGGGACTGAGGTGGGTGGATATTAACCATGGCAAAGAATAGGAGGGGCGCAGATTTTAAGGTTAAGTACAGATATATATTTAGGAAGGGGAAAGGAAAAAAAAAATGAGGGCGGAAGAACGCAGCGGAAGGTGGTGGCGACGAGTAAAGTGAGTTTCCAGTTTTAAACCAAGAAGAAAACAAAACAAATATAAGACTGACTTTGGACACGAAGTGCATAAGGAACTCTCTTCCTCTACACACACACACACACACACACACACACACACATGCGCGCGCGCGCGCGTTTAAGTATTTCCTTTTATTTTATTCGTCTCTTATGTTTGTCTTTAATCAAACAACAGTTATACTGCAGATTACGACTGCTCTATTTTTTTTCTTGGAGCTGTTGATTTCTGGTGGTGACGGTGACGAAGCTACTCTCAGAGAGGTATACGTATGCAGCAGGGTTGGCATTAACACCACCCCCCCCCCCCCCACACGTTTTTTTTTATATTCAACATAAAAATTTAGTTTTATATCCTATTGATAAATAAGGTCCATATATGTAAAAAAAAAAAAAGGTACGATAATATATTATATAACAGCACCCATCAGTACACGATGTCCCACATCACTCCCATCCACACACACCTGACACATCACATCATCACATAACCACCACGCTACGACACGGTTTCACCAAGCCAAACCATACTCGGATACTCCACATTACTCCCAGCCATAGCACACAGTCACACCACAAATCACACTTAGATTAAGGCCATCTTACATCGTGACTATACATCGCCGCTATAGTAAATCGTTTCGCACAACACCACTTTGTACACATGAAAAACTAGTGTTTTCTATTTCATCAACCTTTTCCATTAAGAATAAGTCAGGGCTCAATCTTATACTTGCCAATGTCACGCAGTTTGCGATAATAATGTTACTGAAATCGACACAGCATTCCGAAATTAAGATATCAGTAAAGACAATAGCTACAAAGAGACCGACCTGCCAAAAAGCAGCAACACCAATATCCAGACCACACCTCGCGCCTCTCTCCCTGTCCAGTACACGTACAGTACAAATCAGTGGGCGGCCAGGCCCCTAACCATAACGACCCGTGGGGAGCGCGTACCCCGACAGACCCTTGGCGTACCCCAGGTCGAAAACCCCTGGTCTAAGTGATAACACACACACAGGAAACAACACTACTTTTCTTCTCTCTGACTCTTTAACTATAATTTATACTAAATAGTATATATTAGGGTAACTACTAACCGCACCAGGGCCCGGATCCACAAAGGCTTAGTTCGTAGTTTTGGGCCCTTAGTGCGTAGTTTTGAGAACATCGAGATTCACAAAGCTAACTACCAACTAATCGATGACGTCACGGGTTACCGCGCGGATCTGCAAACGTTTACCGCGCTGTGTGACGTTAAATTTGTTGTTAAATAACTACTGCCTCGGAGCTGACGGTAACGCTAACAATATTATCCGATTTACGTATAAATGCTTATTAATCGCGTTTTTCAACTTGAAATATAACTTTGCGAGTAGAGGAAGCCCATTTCTTTATAAAATGATGAGATATGCACCCTTTGAGAGGTATATGATAAGTGTGGGCGGTATGGCAACACCCGGCCGGGGGATTGCCAGACCTCCCTCCTCTGCCTGCTGTGGAGGATGGCTTGGCGACGAGGAAAAGTTGCCGAACTTTATGTAATTTCTGATTTACTAGGGAGAATTTTGCGTTTTCCTTCTTTATGTAGATACAGAAAGCGTTAATTTACCCATACATGTCAACAGAACGATCTTACAATATATAATAGCGAAGAAATCCGAGGCATATAGATGCCCAGACTCAATTCTGCCCGAGGCTCAATTTTGTCGATGACAGGGGCCTATATTTTTCCTTCCCCTGTCATTATTAATGAATCTCAGGTGTCGCAACTTGGTGTGAACATGCCCTAAGTATTCACCTGTGGAAATATATTGATGTATATGTGATTGGTATCCTATTTTCTGAGAAAAATGAATGTGCGATCATGGGTGTCGGAGCGCTGCTGGAGGATGGCTTGGCGACGAGGAAAAGCTGCCGAACTTTATGTACTTTCTTATTTAATGAGGCAAATTTTGACATGGTCTTTGTCATCATAAAAAAGAATGATGATCATGCTAGTTCTAGACGCCATATCAGTCGAAAAGAACCCCACATACACGAGCTTGAGCTAAGATAACAGAGGCATGTGGATGTCCGGGCTTAATTTTGCCCGAGGCTCAGTTTTGCCCGTGACACCGCCCCCATCCGTGGAGGGACCATGGACCTTTGTCGGGTGACAGCTGGCCCATGATTTGGGCCGCAGATATGGCAAGACAGTCTTAATTTTCCCTATTCCTTCCTTCCGTCCTTCGTTCTGTCTGCCTCGATATCTGTCCCATATTTCTATTTGCTTTCTTCCTGCCTCAATGTCCTCCGTATCTTCTTTTTCTTCATCTTAAGCATGTTCGTAGGTAACAAGACATCAAACAGCAGAGCTACTTTGACGTAAATGTGCAGCAAACAACGAAATAATTGAATTCGCAGATTACGATTTAGTACAGTTTGCCTTGAAAGGAAGAAAAATGGGAAAAGAGAATGGGTTTCTTGAACCAGCAGCTGGAGGGGGCTCCCTAGGATTGGCTGACGGTTCTGTAAACGTGCTTGCGATTCGCTGCAAGGCCAATGACGTCATCAACCAATCAGCGGCCTCGCTGACTTAGCGCGCTTCTAACTACAATCTAAGGTTTGCTTTGTGAATCTGACCCTAACGTCGGTAGCTATATCAATAGTGCGTAGTTATGTTAGTTCGTAGTTATTGAGTCTGTGAATTCGGCCCAGGGTGCCTCGCTAAGCACAACAATTAAACAGTGTGATCCTCTCACTTAGACAAGGAGAGACTGAGGAACTGAGGAGTGCTGAGAGACCGGTAGTCAAGCCTCACCCGTTCGTTTCCTGTACAGTACAAGTTAACAACCTGTATCAACAGGACCTAAACAAGTGTCTATCCTTCAGATAACACTTCAAACCTTTTGTTTTACTCTAGACTACTTTTTAATTGCTTATTTAAATTGATTTAAATATAAATACCATGAATAAACAGAAAAATAATACCCCCCCATTTTTTTTTACCCGGGTTTTTTCCAACCCTGGTATGTAGCGGCTAATGCATATACTTAGGCTTTTATTGTTGGACGAGGAAACGACTAATAGATGAGAGAGAGAGAGAGAGAGAGAGAGAGAGAGAGAGAGAGAGAGACGCACTTGGACGCAGGAAACCCTACACGGCCCCTCGCCGTCCTCAGAGACGTGACATTTCTATTAGTGACGCAGCGGCATGAGTCAAGCGAGGCGAGGCGGGGGAACCTCGGAGCTTCATCATTGTCATCCGTTATAAGTTCATTGCAGAACAATGGAACTTCCCAACTCTTCCATTTTCCTCAAGTTAATGATTCCTATCTTGTCCCTGCTAATGTTTAACAGATTTCATCTATTCATCTGATTATTTGCCTGCCCTGACTTCTTTAGTTACTGGGCGGAGCAACAACAGTGGGTGGCAACATGAGGAAGATTGAGGGTGGTGCTACCGCCCAACCTTCACTCCTCCCTATGACCAACAGCTTGCACCTACAACCCAACTCAAATAACGTTTATTATGTTTGCGGCGCACCAGCTTAGGCGCCACTATCACCAACCAGGCAAGGGAGTAAAGAAAGACCTCAGCAGGGCCTGCAATCACCACCATTAGCGCCTTGTATGTAGTACAGTCTGTGAGGAACACAAGCCCGAAGTAATATGAAAAGAAACAAAAATATATACATCGTGTTCGGTTAGCAGCATCCAGCTTCTCTAGCTTTCGTTCAGATTATATTTTGTTCTTGATGTGGGTGATAGCTTTTTGGTCGATTGTACAGGTGGAGCGGTCCCGTTACCTGCGTCGCCGCCAAGTTATTCCTCACTTGTCTACGAGAAAGGGCGGAAGGTTGAGATACACGACGTGTTATAGGAAGGTATAACAATGGAAGCTACTAAATGAGGGAACAGGTCATACAAAAATATAGGCAGGGGGTTGAGAGGTCTAGAGGTGCAAGAAAAGTGTGTGCACTATTAACTGAGACCTCGGCTGAGAATGAAAAAAGGGCTGAGGGATGTAAGACGAAGTGAATAAGGCGACCGTCACTTGTAGAGGTGCAGGATGCGAATCCATGAGTTCCACCAATCCCTGGTTTAAGTAGCGAGGCAAGGCTTTGCGGTGCTGGTGTTCTTTGATATTCTCACTAACCTAAGCCGGGAAATCGTAAAAAATCAAAATAAACCAAATTATAACACCTCAAAAACATATTTCATTAGCATGATTGAAGATACAGAAACTGACGAAAGACGTAACGAGAACGGGCAAACGTGCACCCATTTGCGTGAAGGACGCACACGGCAACAAGAAGACACCTGCAATTACGGTCATTAAGGCGCACAGAATTGAAGATGACGCAAGACACGAAGAGAGTGGAAGGCAAGAGCAAGGCGGATGAATTCATCCTTTGCTATGGGATCCATGGTGTCTTTTAGCAAAGATGGAACTTCCTGTCATTTAAAGTGAAGAAATTCTCCGACTGTTAGAAGAAAACATTTGATTTACACATAATGGAAAAAAAGAACGTAGAGTGGCCGAAAAAGTCATTTTGATTTTACAATTTTTCTGAGAAGCGGCTGCAACACGGGAGTGACGAGGCGTCCTGGCAGCGTCGCAGCGAACAGCATAAACTGATTTCCTGCGGGATGGATGTTCCCTGATAGCGTCACGGCAGGCACGGCCGGTCTGGTGTGTTGCTCATTAATAACGCGGCGGGACGGTAAGTGATGCCGAAAAAGACACACGACGCTGAACGTCCCATCCTCTCTCTCTCTCTCTCTCTCTCTCTCTCTCTCTCTCTCTCTCTCTCTGTGTGTGTGTGTGTGTGTGTGTGTGTATTTCTTGGTCCTCCTGAAGTTCGCCCTGGGACCCAAAACTAACTCCGCCAGGAAATACTCGCCCCATTGCCCTCTATCGCAGGGAATCGAACCCGAGATACGAGACGCGTTGAAGCGCCAAGTCTCTCTCTCGCTTTTTCTCATTCTCCTCCGTCGATACCTAATTTCCTTCGACAGACTGCCTCCCGCCTGCTCCTATCACCCTCTTGAGAAGCGGGTGGAAGGAGAGAGGAAGTGGGAGGAGGAAGACTGAAAAGGAACGAAGGAGGGGGGAAAGGGAGAGGGAAAGGAGTGAAGGGGGTAAGACCGCAGTGAACTACCTCATCGCTTACATTTCTGGCATTTCCATCAACAGTAAGGAAGGGCGAGGAAACCATGTTGGAGAGAAAGAGGGTGGCAAAGGAAAGGGAAGGAAGGGACGGAGATGTGAAGAAGAGGAATAGGGAGAGAGAAAAGGGGGGAAGCCTTGGGGAGAGAAAGACCGATAGGGTGGGAGGGGAATCGATCTGGAATATGACCTATGCGAGGCACCCTGAGAGCCACGTCATCAGATTTTCCTCTCGATGCGACTCTTGTCATCCTTTCGATTCCCTTCTTAATATGCCCTGGCAAGCGAAGTTAACTGAAAACTTTGTAGAACGTACGTCTTATAAAATAAGCAGCATCAACCTTCTCTTATTTTCGTGCATTCTTTGTTTTATCATTCTCAAAGGCGCAGATATGTTTTGGCCAACTGTACTTGTAGCCCATGAGATGCTAAAGGGGTAAAAATAGTATATACTGTTAATATTAATGGGGAAGCGGTGGCTGAGTGGTCAGTGTGCGGGCGTGGTGAGCCCGAGGACCTAGGTTAGAGTCCCACCAAAGCACGCAAACAAATTTCAACCATCGCCGAGTGGCGGAACATTATATCCACATGCTGCCCAGATTTAAAGTCGATCCTAAATTCAGAGACTTCGTTCAAGTGGAGGACCTGGAGGCAGCATGGACCAAGCAAGTCATATACCACGGCAGCCAATATAAATAGAATTCGCCTGCGCCACTAACGGGCTGAAGTCGTCCAAGAGACCTCTTAACAGAGCCTACCGGCGCTAAGGCAGCACACACACACACACACACACACACACACACACACACACACACACACACACTTTTTTTTTTTCCATCAAAGTAACTTACAATGTAACGGCCAACCTTACAAGCATACCATGCAATCATGCTTATCATCATAACCACTATCACCACCACCTTCACTGTTGCTATACCACTACCTGTCAACACCACAAATATCCGACTTTTCTTAGCTATCTATCATCCCTATCACAACAACCCCCTCCCCTTACCACTACCACCTCCACCATCATCATTATACCACAACAACCATCAGTCTCTCCATCCTACTACGACCACCATCGCTGTAGTGACCATTAACACCACTCCTCTTCCTCCTTACCAATACCACCAACATACCACAATATCACCCCTTTAACACAACAACAGCTACCTGTCCCTTCTCACCAACCCCACCGTCACTGTTGTCATAACCACCATCAATACAACAACCACCAGCATTTTCTTACCACTATTTGTCATGAGAACCTACGCCGGGGCTTGATTAAAGACACAGTCACCCCTTTGTCGAGTTTTGGTTGGGTGAGACCTCTCACTTTAACCTCCGTGCAGCGGGGGTGGCAGCGGGCTCCACGCCTGTGGTTAGAGTCTTATTACTGCCAATGATGTTGCCACGATCACGACTCGCCGCATCGACTTGTTACTTATTATTAGTGATAAAAATGTACCCGTCAATTGTAATTGCTGCCGCGACCGGTGTGCTTGGTTCTCGTTGCTCTCGAAAGAAGGTAAGTTCACAATTCTTTCTCCTATTTAATGTGTGTGGCGTTATGTTCATTTCCACAATTAATTTTAGGCCACCGAATCCTTCAAGCCTCTGCTTCTTCAGCCTCCATCCCCGCCGTGCGATCCTTAGATCACACGCCGAGCCGCTGCTGATTAATGTTTCGTATCGCGCCCAGCAGAAGGCAAATGTGGAGCTGTGATCTAATTACCTTCCGATTGGATATGCAAGGCGTACACACTCAGAGGTGGGAAGATATTTGAAGTTATCTTGACTCGGGTAACTATTCCACTTATGAGTTTTATCCGTGCAAAACTATTTTAATTAATAGCTTTACTTTGGCCACACGTGCGTGGGTGAGGCTTGACTGCAGCAGAAGCCCTAGACATTCGACGCAACAACTGCAGGACATGGGATATTGTTTGACCGCGCCCCACATGACCTCTGACCCCGTGTATACCACTGTTTTTCGTCCTCCTTTTCATCCTCATTAGTCGTCGCTGGTTTCCTTACCGTGCGACTCAGAGCTTCCGTTATTGCAACACCTCAGCCGGGGCAACGCACAGAAAATGCAACGAGGAGAAAAAGGACATTAAGTATTTAAGTAAATTCCTTCTATTAGGGCGATCAATTTTTAATCTTTTCCCTTAATTTCCCGAGATGAAGTGACCGTATCGGAGGGGCATGTATCACCCACCACTCGGGGTACAGTACACACGAACAAGCACACCCTTGATGGAGCAGCCGCCACAACCCCTCGCGTGCCCAAGCCCTCCATGTCTCCGACAGACACTTCATCTAACCAGCAGCTCATTTCATTCCCAGACACAGATTCTTCCCTATTATACCTTGATCTCCCTATGAGTTCAAAAGAAGGTGGATCAGGTAAAAGGAGCATACGCTACAGCTGCGCGTGGCGGCGGTACTCATCTCCGTCCTGTTGGCCCTTTGCGCCTCTAGTAGGAGTGAACCCTTAACCCGATAGAGGCTAGTGTGGCATCCTGGTTAATACAATATACTTTCACCAGGTTTCTCCAGGTACTCATTTATGAACCACCCCGAAGGGAAGGATAAACAGCTGGGTGGGATGCACGCCGCCTCCCAGGGATTCGAACCCAGACTTGCAGATTTGTTGTCAGGGACGCTAACCACCGCACCACGGAGGCACTGCTAAAACGGTGGTGCTAAATTGAAACCAAATGGATAATATTTGTTCCATGCGTCGCCATAGGTGTGGTGCTCTTGCTTCTTTTATGACTTTTAGGGTGTGGCATCAAGCGCACAGTCACGTTAAGGGATCACAGGCGAAGGGTATATAATTCATGAGGGTTGACACTACTGCCGCTGCTGCTGTTACTACTACGACTACTACTATTACTGCTGCTGCTGTAGTACAACCACTATTATTACTACTATTTTGTTATCTTCCTCCTCCTAATGCTACTACTATAAATAGTACTGCTGCAGCTGCTGCATATCCGCGCACTGCTTCGACTCCCTGGTTACCAGGACATAAGAAGTTTTGTCTCCCTACTCCGCCCTCGTGGAATGTTGATTGCTTCCAAAATGTCGAAATGAGAGAGAGAGAGAGAGAGAGAGAGAGAGAGAGAGAGAGAGAGAGAGAGAGAGCAGGGCAACCACTTCAAAATGGGAAAACTCTAATTAAGAAAGGTGTCCGGCAAGGTGACATCTCATGTTTTTTTACGACCTGATTGGAGGAAGTGTATTCATAAATTATTGAGAATACAAAAAAATCAAGATCGGCTGCGAATACTTTAGCATCCTCAGATTCACAGATGACATAGTCTTTCTAAGTGATTCTACGGATAACTTACAAAAAACTGATCAAGAAATCAACAAGGAAAGTTAATAAGTATGAAGACAAATACAAATAAAAAGTTGGTAGGACAATAAATACTGAGAGGGAATGAAACACTTAAGAGTAGAGGAAAATATTTATCTAAGACAATCAGTGCAATTCCATCCACACAGGAAAGAATTTGTAAGATAATAAAAATGAGATGGTAGGTTTCAATAATAATGGTAACGGCATGAACACAATCAGTACAATCAGCATATCCTGTTTGTCCTAATATAGTTCAGAAACTTGGCGCCTCATTAGAGACATTGAAAGCTAAGGAGTTCACAAAAGAGGGCGGGGAAAAATGCCGAGAACAACATGGAGGATTACAGATTACAGAACATATAAGATTGGAGATAACTAAAAAATAAAATTGGACTTATGAAGGTCATATCATGCGCACAAGAAGTGATAACATATGGACAACCAAAATAACCTAGTAGCAATCAGGTCAGGTGGCAAGTCAGGGTGAACAGAGGACCAGATAGAGATGAAATTATAGTATTTGCCAGAGCAGGGTGGAGTACTCCAGCATCAGACAGCGAGGTGAAGAATGTTACGAAAGGCGTTTATCTTGTAGTGGATAAAGTGTGGCTAAGGATGAAAAGGAAGAGGTGGTGACACAAGGGGAGCCCAGAGTGGAATGACTGGGAAAGGTTGAACCTGACGGAAACAAGTCACCTCTAATGATTTAAAGTCTGCATGCCGGAGGGCATTAAGAACTATTTCCCTACACATGTACTAGCTAACACACCATGCAACGGCCTATTCTGGCTCATCCGGAAGACAATCATTCCATCACAATCACCGTCACAACACAACCCTCTCCCTCAGCCCCTCCAGCCCAGACAACAGACAGAACACACCATGCCAACACAGCAATACTCCGCCCACGCCACGGACCACATCGCATCAAAGCAGAAGCAACGCAAACAACGTTAGCGCAATATAAACACAACTATCAACAATCAACAAAACACATCATCACCATCCATTACTGGTCCATTGCAGGACAAAAGCCTTCCCCAACGTCCTCCACCTCTCTGTCTGATGATAATGTACTCATTCTGCACCGGCAAATGCTCTAATTTCATCTAACCACCTAGCCCTCCGTCAGGCTTGATTTCCCAAACAATTCCTGGGTTGCCACTAGGTTGCTTTGCTTATCCACATGTTATCATTTCAACGCATGATATGACCTGCTTAAATCCACTTTTTATTCTCAATCGTCATTGGAATAAATTCAATCTTCATTTGTACTCTAATGCATGAAACTTGTTTTTTATCTCTACATGTTATCACCAACACGCTTTCTCTCTATTCCTCTTTGTGTGCTTTTCATATTTTACTGTACAACTGTACATACTTTGTGAAGCGCCAAGTACCATTCTTAGTCTCTTTTTTATTTATTTTTCGTGGACTGGGTTTGCACCAATTACTTGTCCTTGATAATGATACTGTTTTGTTCTCTATCATGATTTGCTGTCCTAGACCTGGACCTTTAGAGTTGAGATTGTCGAACAATACTTCAGTTTTCTTCATACTCATCTTCTGACCTACTTTCAGACTTTCTCTGTGCAATTCCTCGATCATTCTTAATTGGTCTTTCTTATAAACACCTAATGAGTCTATGTCATTTGTGAATCTAAAGTTGTTAAAGAATTAACTGTCTAGTTTAATTTCTTGGTAAGATTGGCTTCACACTACTGGCCAAGGGGTGCTCTCTATCCTGTCTCGGCAAAGGTTCAAATTTCATCCCTCCACCTGGTTCTTGGTTGGTCCTGACTTCTGAAACTCCGGTATTGCAAATTCCTGAAGTAACTCTGTTAGGGATCAGTTACTTAGTCCTGCCGTTATTATGATCTGCCCAATTTGCATTTTTATTCCTGTCATTAAAATATATGACTAAACAACACACACCCTCCCAAACAGCCACCACACCCACTCTTGAAACAAAACCTCCCTTCTGCAACACGCCACACCTCAGCAACACTTAAAAAGGAACACCACAACTACTACGATTAACCCTAACAGCCAAATACGCAAAACAACGACGACGTTCACCATATAACAACGAAAAGAAAAAGAAAAAGGCCGGCAAACAGGCGCACCACACACAACTTGGTCCAGATTACCATGAATATTGGAGAACTTGGCCTAATTACGAAGCTGGCCCAGAGGGAATAAAGGAAAGAGTGGGAAGGAGGAGGAGGAGGAGGAGGTAAAGAAAAGGGAAGAAGGGGAAGAGGGTATTGGCTGAATGGGTGGGTGTAAGTGGTGGTGTGATAGGGAAACTCCTTGCTCTCTCTCTCTCTCTCTCTCTCTCTCTCTCTCTCTCTCTCTCTCTCTCTCTCTCACACACACACACACACACACACACACACCTTCTCGAACGATTGTGAGAAGCAAACTCACACATTTCCATTCGCCCTTTTCGGAAAATACATCCCATGCTTGAGAACGCGAGGTATCTAGGTGCAGGAAACTCTGGGGCTGACAAATATGACTGGATTTCTATAAACTCAACACGTCTTCACCAACTACGTCGTTAGCGCTCACAACGGAGTACGCGGAATACAAGAGCGTGCGTGAACCTGTGTGTGTGTGTGTGTGTGTGTGTGTGTGTGAGAGAGAGAGAGAGAGAGAGAGAGAGAGAGAGAGAGAGAGAATCCTTTGATGTGGACGTCCGATGCAAGAGACAAGTGCACTGACGCTGTTGCTGAACATTATTGCGAAAACTCGTTATTGTTTCTCTCTCTCTCTCTCTCTCTCTCTCTCTCTCTCTCTCTCTCTCTCTCTCTCTCTCTCTCTCTCTCTCTCTCTCTCTCTCTCTCTCTCTCTCTCTCTCTCTCTCTCTCTCTCTCTCTCTCTCTCTTACTCCCTCCTACTTCCTTCCTATGGACAGCTGGACAGCGCGGACCACGCACCCCCCACCCTTTCACCCACCCAACCACCCACCCCCGCACACACCAGGTCCTCAACGCTTGGTACATGGACGCCCCTTGACCTGACAGCAGCACCATCACCATCACCACCATTCCAATTCCCATTATCCTCACCCGCTACCACTACCACCACCATCACCACCACTACTGCCTGCCACTAACGCCACTTCCGTCAGCGTCAGTCACACCCACCACAACCACGACTCTATCACCATCCATCACCAACTTTGCCACACCGCCCATCACCACCACCATCACCTACATGAGAACTGCAGTAATGATTGAGTGTGTGTGTGTGTGTGTGTGTGTGTGTGTGTGTGTGTGTGTGTGTGTGTGTGTTTCAATTTAAGAATACGCAACAAGTTTATCCAGTCAATCTTCTTTCTCGTGTTTGAACCTTATACCTAGACACTTCTGCTCCAACTCCAAGTCTCTCTCTCTCTCTCTCTCTCTCTCTCTCTCTCTCTCTCTCTCTCTCTCTCTCTCTCTCTCTCTCTCTCTCTCTCACCCCTGCTCCTTGTCCACCTCTACTTTCCTCGTCCGTCTTCATTCCCTCTTCTCAAGCCGTCAACGTCCTGTCATCCTTCTTTCCTCCGGCTTCTTCTCTTTGCTTCTTGCCTCACACTTTTATCCTCTTGTCCGCTGCTTCCCCTCAAGCGACAAACACCCCACCGTCGCTTCAATTGCTCGTCCCCTTTCTTTCTCCCCGGTGCTTTCAGTTCATCCCTTCTCATATAAAAACTCTTCCTTCCCCTTCCGCACTCTTTGCTTTCCCCTCTTACCCGTTCTCTTTCCGTCTTGCTAACACCCCTCTGATTCCCTTCCCCTTCCCTTCGGCATTCTCCTCCGCCATCTCTCCCCTCGCAACGTATACTAACAACCTTCTTCACTGCTTTGCCCTCCCGTATCCTTCTCTTCTGCCTCCTGCATTCCCTTCGTTGTCGCTTTCCCTTCCATAATCTCTCTCTCTCTCTCTCTCTCTCTCTCTCTCTCTCTCTCTCTCTCTCTCTCTCTCTCTCTCCTACGGTTGACTGACAAGCCTCTCCATTGCTCTGCTCTCCCATATCCTTCTCCACTGCTTCCCGCCTTTCCTCCGTCGTCGCTTCCCTTAGGGACTCTAAACTCGAGTGATGGTTCATTTCGAAGTAATTTAGGGGGGTCGTCATCACCACGCTCCTTGTGGGCCCCGAGGTTAGGAGCCGCGGCAGGGGGGAAAGCTGTGGCTGGCTGTGCTGCACCCTCGAGGGGGATGAGGCTAGGGGGACGGGGGCTGCTCTCACTTACATCCTTCATGAAGCTCGGCGTGGCACTGAAAAGCTCAATGGAAGGAGGTGCCAGGCACATACCACGCCGTAAGGTATGACGGTAATTTTGGGCCGCTGAAAAGGCTGACGCGACGTGAATGTCTTACAAAGCACCAGGGATTTATTATATTTGAGGAAGACCATCACACTCCACGTATAGGAAATTACTTTTACCAAACGGCCAATAAGCTATAAACACTGAACGGGACCTAGTTATTATTCAGAAAAAAATACTTTTCTTTCACAAAAAGCGTAAAACAGAACACCACGGAACACCTCCAGGGACCCTACTGTCACGCTGCTCATAAAAGTATAATATTTCATCGGAGCACGTTATTATACGCCCCATAAGAAGCTGCCAAAAGATTAATAAAGCATTCCCTTCCTGCCAGGCAGCATGGATGCTATTATACTTTAAAAGTCTGTGAAGACTACCACAAGAACCGTTCAGCATGCCCAAAACCCTCGTCCGTCCCCACATCCGTCCTTCGCTACCCTTCCGCTCTTCGTCCTTCCCTTCACCGGTCTCCAGGTGCCACGAGACACACCTGCCCTGTCTAGATACCTGAGCAGCTGGGCGTCGGGGGAGCCACTTATACAGGAGGGCATGTGGCGAGGGGAGGGGGGGAGGGGAGACGACGACTCAGGAAAGGACGGATCAACCTCTTCAAGGACATCCCATCCAGGGCCGATCCCATCTATTTCTTTGCGGATATTCTCTCTCTCTCTCTCTCTCTCTCTCTCTCTCTCTCTCTCTCTCTCTCTCTCTCTCTGTGTGTGTGTGTGTGTACCCACCCACCATTTGGCGTTTCCTACTCTGCTCTCCTCCCCTCATGGCCTGCCTTAATCCCACTCATGCCTAAGCCATTTAAGTGTTCTCCCCTTTCCTTTCCCGGGCACAGCACCCTTCACCCCTCCTATAGACGAGCCCTTACACCACTCACCCCCTCCTGCTATTAATACGCCCCCCACCTTCATCCTTAGAATAGCTAGGTCTGCAATTTATCATGCTACACAGACTCTCCCATCCCCATCCCGTCCCTTCCTCCCTGAACCCCTAACTCAGCTCTACAAGTCTTCTCGCTCCTCCCCCTCCTACCCGGCCCTTCCCAATGACTCAATCCTCAATTATCGTTATTCCCTTTCTCCCTTTCCGTTTCTCTTCGCTTTTCGTGCTCTATTATCCCTATCCTTTTCCCCCTTCCCTCCCCCAACCCCACACTCAATTATCGTTATATATCTCCCGCTCTCTCTTTACTTTTCTCTTCCTTTCTTGTACTAACTCATCCCTTTTCCTCGCTCCCTTTATCCCTTGACTCCTTCTCCCCCTCTTTTCATCACGTGCTACATTACTCCTATCCCCATTTCACTAGTCTCTCAATTTTCGTAATCCCTTTCTCCCTTTACACTTTCTTTCACTTCCCGTGGTCTTTTACTCCTATCCCTTTCTCCCTTTCCCTCGTCCTCCTCCCAACGGCCCTCCCCTCAGATCAGGTTCACAGGACACGTAACCAAACAGGTCAAATTACTACCACCACGCCGGGCCAACTGGGTGCCACGCTGCCGCCTCCACCTCCATCACCACCACCACCACCAACTCTCCAATGGCGAACAACAGAGTGGGTATACCAGGCACGGCGAGACACTAACGAGGAAGTAAGGAAAAAACGGACGAGGACATTGAATACAAGAAACCAGGTGCATGCAAACGAGGTGGTACGGTGGTAGGTAATATGCTTGCTTGCTCTCTCTCTCTCTCTCTCTCTCTCTCTCTCTCTCTCTCTCTCTCTCTCTCTCTCTCTCTCTCTCTCTCTCTCTCTCTCTCTCTCTCACACACACACACACATTAAACTAGATAGTTTGTCAAACAGAGAGGCGTAAACAGGTGACAAGGAATCTCATGGATGATATGGAAAACACTAAAAAAAAAAAAAAATAAAATAAAAAGTGTTGACTGGCATGCTAATATTGTTGGATGCCGGTCTTTGCCCCCCTCTCTCTCTCTCTCTCTCTCTCTCTCTCTCTCTCTCTCTCTCTCTCTCTCTCTCTCTCTCTCTCTCTCTCTCTCTCTCTCTCTCTCTCTCTCTCTCTCTCTCTCTCTCTCTCTCTCTCTCTCTCTCTCTCTCTCTCTCTCTCTCTCTCTCTCTCTCTCTCTCGTGGGGGATGAAGCAGTGCACATACAGTAGCCTTCCCGAGAACAGTCCAAGGGGCGTGCGGGGCTTGAGATGGCTGGCTGGTGGTGGCTGCGTGACCGGGGCACATACACACCACACAAAGGTCCCGCAGCCACACAGCCGCCACAACAGCCACATGACCCGCACATGCACAGCTTTGCCACCCGCGTAGTCAAGACTCTCAGGCGTAAAAATAGTTGCTGTTGTCGGATCAATAGCCATACACGGAAGTTGTGCTAGTGTAAAGAGGAGCTATCCAGGTTACGCGAGTTGGGCCGGCCAGTTGTGTCTGCTGCTGCTGCTGCTGACTGGGCGTGCCGTTTCACCTGTCTCACTCGCCACCGCGCATCTCACCCTCTCAGCCTCTGCTTGCCACGCGTTACCTGCTCGGCCTCTGTTCACCCGTTCGCCATCCACACAGCTGTAGCTTGGCCTATCCCTGCCCATGAATTACTGCTAGTTTCCAAGCTTCCTTCCATTGTTGATTTGTTTTATCTCTTCTATAACGTTTTTTCCTGATTATTTAAGGATGGTACGTGCGTGCGTGCGTGCGTGTGTGTGTATGTGTGCGTGTGTGTGTATGTGTGTGTGTGTGTGTGTGTGTGTGTGTGTGTGTGTGTGTGTGTGTGTGTGTGTGTGTGTGTGTGTTCAAGGGGGCTGTAGTGAGAATTTCGACAAAGTTCATCGTCCACGGTGGCTCATACACGCCACCGCCTGAGCCTCTCCCCTCGACTCTTAGCTAAACTTTAGACGATAAATATTTCACTTTGTTTGGCCCTCACGACTGAGGGGAACGCGACGGGCGCTACAGCAGTCCAGAGCATCACCCCGCCCCTCCCGTCCTTATTCCAGGCGGTGGCTGCCACGCCACCCTACATAATATATCAGCAGCGACGATGAGGTAATCTCGGCACCGCCAACATGATGCGGGGTCAGTAACCAGGCAGCACCCGTCCCCCGAGGCTAAGGCTCCCCTCCCTGCGCGAGATCCGCCGCTACACACACACACACACACACACACACACACGTATTCCTTATATGGACATCACTTATTTGCTGTTTGTATATATATATATATATATATATATATATATATATATATATATATATATATATATATATATATATATATTTACGTCTTGGCCTATTGCGCCGGTAGGCTTCTTCCCGGTGGATCTTGATGGTCGGTCCAAGGCTTCTTCCCGGTGGGTCCTAATGGTCGGCCCAGCCCGTTCTGGCGCAGGCGAGTGTTTATAGTGGCGCCATCTTGTATTGGCTCATGCTGCCCTCCCGGAACCCATCTTTAATCCTAGAATCTAGAGTCCGGGTTGATAGGTGGTCTTCTGGACAGCATGTGGGTAGTTTTAAGCCACTCGGCGGCGGCTGAAAAATCCCAGCTTGGTGGCACCGGTCGGGGATTGAACTCGCGTCCTCCTGAACGCGGGGTCGTTTTGCTATCTGTTCAGCCACCGCCTACCCTACCCTACATATATATATATATATATATATATATATATATATATATATATATATATATATATATATATATATATATATATATATATATATATACACACACACACACACACACACACACACACATTTACCACACCTTGGCACTCCTTGGTCATCCCCAGCAGCCAAGCTTCATCGCATTCTTCACCTGACCTGACTGACCTGCCCTCGGAACATTCCACAGACATGAGAATACAGTACTGACCCCATATATCAACACAATATCTAATCACACCTGGCTCCCATGGCCGAAAGTGACGGCCACCGGTGACTCCATATGAAAGGTCCCATTGGAAATAGTGCTTTACAGTGAGTGGCGGCCACCAGCTACCCGAGCGAGCCACCCCCAAACCCGGTGACGCCACCGGGTAACCGCAGTTGCCTCGTATGAAAGGCGCCATTGAAAAGTATGGGAGATAACTGGTGAGGGTCATCGGTGACGGCCACCGGTGGCCTCGTATGAAAGAGGCCTTACATGAATATATCTAACTCTGACCAGCCCGTTGCACTGACAGACTACGACGCTTGCTTTTTTTGTAGTACGGTACGACGGGGAAACGCGGCACCTTACGTCCCCTACACTACTAGTCTCTGTTTTTATAAGTATGCTATACACTTGCTGTATAGAATGGTTGCTTTTTACGATTGCGTATGACATAAAAGTTTCCAGCAAGGGGGTTTCCCAAAGGCCAGTGTTTCATGATAAATGGCGGAGAGTAAGGCTACCAAGTAATATCCTGCGAAAGACACAGTAAGGCCATAAAATATTACAGACCAAATGCGAAAAGTTGTCCAGAATCTTTACCTTTCAAGGGCGAATCAGTTTATTTTATTTATATAATCATTTAGTATTTACGGTAAAGTAAATTTACAAAATTATCATGTAGGATTTCATGGGAAAAAATGTGTTAAGACTTCCCTCACAATAACTAGCCTAGTTATTTTCAAAGGGAATCTATACTACTACCAAATCGACAGGGTTCTGCTAAAGTTGTGCGCTAACACAAGCAGGCAGCGAACGGAAAGTTTGGGAATGGAGACAAACATATGAATTTCATCACGAGTATAATTTGAATGTTACTTTTTTAAGAATTTTTCTTATTATTATGATAGTGATACCAGTTGTTTGGGTTGTCTAGATAGTATAAGGTATTCACTGGCAATGAATTGTATCAGAATAGTTAATCTTATCATTCTGTTCCACTTTGATGGGACTTCCAATACTGAAACTTCCAAATTACTCCAGTACAGATTTAGACGTGCTCCCCTTGGGCTTCATGAGGGTTAACGCCGGAATTTGCCTTTCCCTATTTGAATTTTGATACAATGACAATTTGAAATATTATTTTTTCACTTCCTAAATAAGATCAAGATGATGTAACTGATCGTGACAACGCTAATGTGTCGCTACAGACCGATAAACAACGGCACTTTCAGCACGGTGATTGACCTACAATGTGCCAAATTCCTGTGTCTTGTCAGACATAACGTAATGTCGGTCATTGCGCGAGGCATAAATGAAAAACTTCATCAGTGAAACGGAAAATAGTGACCAACAGCGTCCGGAAGCAAACTCTGTGCCAAGCAATTTCACTCTGTTGCCTCGTTACCTCAACTTGTGACGTCAAGGCCAGCACAGTCTAGAAAGTTATTCGCAAGGGAAAAGGAAAAGCATTTTTGCACGACTTTAGCGGCATAATCCTTCTGAGTTTAGTTACTGAAGCGATTCAATAGGAATTATCGGGACAAGAATTGCACTGCTGACGTCACAGGGACTTTACGAAAGACTGCCCGGCGGAGATACGGCAGCGGTGAGCATCCATCCCCATGCAGCGAGCATGTGGGCCGTGACTCTTACGCTTCCCTGACGCCGTGGTGCCTTCAGGGGCGGTGTGGGGTGGTTCAATGAGGTGTGGGGTGGCTGCACTCCTCATCAGTGTGTGGTGTAGCAACGCTCGCCTGAGGCTGCGGTGTCTCCGAGGGTGATGTAGTGTGGCTCGGGTACGTGTGGGATTGTATCAGCGAGTGTGTGGGAATGACGAATGGATTGGCTCCTCACCCTGGGGCTGCACTTCAGTATTATCACTGCTCCACTGATATCACTTAATAAATGACGTTTTAGTTATTCCGTGTCTTGTTTTAAATTACATTCGCTTGTGACAGGTAACAATGCGGTTTTTCTAATAAAGGTTGTGCCATTTGATATGGCTTGTGCGAGGTGTCCTTTGCCTGCAACAGAGGGTCCCGTGCTGTGGTGAGGTCACCATTCCCTGGACCACACCGACGAGCCGCGACGAACAGTGCTGTCATTGCTTACACTATGGCTCACAAGGCGTCATGTTCCTTATGCACGCATCAAGAACATGTCTTGGGCAAGCCTGGCACACCACCTTCTGTTGAAATTAATTCTTGAGTGTGTTGATTCAGTCACAGCATAACAATGCTTTGTACACAACACATACCTCGGGGCAATGACATAGCTCTGTGAGATATTTGTCCCGCACCGTCCCCCGCCCTCCCAGTGTTCATTCCTGTGCTGATGCTGCCTTTTGACCCTCGCACGCATACACAAAACTTAAGGATTTTCTCTGACGAACACAATACATTTTTGCACTGACGGAAGTCAGTAAAGAATAAAATAAAAGAACTTTTATATTCCCGACAATAATAAAATTCTACGTACCGTGATATTTACTAAGCTTAGGAACCCACTGTTAAAATTGTAAACCATACCTCTACACCTAAAGGACCGCCAGTCGCCGCTATCGCCAAACGTTCGTCGCTCAGTGAGATACTACCTTTAGTCTTTAGAGTCTCTGAATGTGTCTTAGTCTTTTGAGTCTTTAGATGTAGGCTATACCGTAGTCCCTTGAATTTCTGGATATGTCTTAACCATCGAGTCCGGATGACTGTTCTCCGTTTATCCTGCGTTAAGAACACTCGCAACAGCACACAAAAAATAACTGCAAGTTCGTCCCCATTTCGCTCTGATTACACGCATATACAGTGATCCCGTACCTCACACAAAGACCGGAGAATAACAATCGGCTGGAGGGAACCAAAATAAGGGAACATCACGACCACCTCTCCGCGACGTGATATAACACAAATCAGGCTCCAGGCTAAAGGGAGATGCTACATCCAACAGCGTGTTTATTCATATAGTCTTATATAAACCTATTCATCGCTATATTTGTACCTATATGCAATAAACGAAATGAGCATAATTTAATGATAACTTTTCCACAAGCAGATGTGAGAGATGTGATATAGTGAAGACTTTATGCCAGTTCATGTTGTCATGATGTCTTAATTGTGTCTATACAAGGCAAAATTAAAAGAACAAATCAGGTTCCTCTCTTTGATCACACAGAAAGTCCACAGGACCCAGAGCTTAAAGTAGTTCCTGCTGCTTCCGTCGTATATTAACGTTTAAAGTAATGCTCGTGCTGTATTGCCAGGAGCTGTACGTTGTTAGAGGTTAAAAGAGGGGAGGGATTTTACAACGGAGTGGATATTAGCTTGAGTACGTTCGCGATTTCATCCTTTTTCACACACGGAACGAACATGAATTATCGCTCTAGGGGTGTTCCCGGAGACTGACGCAGCAAACACACAAGAATAATAATAATAATAATAATAATAATAATAATAATAATAATAATAATAATAATAATAATAATAATAATAAAAAAATCACGTATTCATTGATGGTATAGGCTACAGTGCGTGCGTGGGTATACAGGCTAAAAGAGGTATAATAGGCCAATATATGCAAATCATTCACGATAAATCAACCGCGAATGAAGTTACTTTCAAAAGAAAGTTTAAATTGCATTCAAGCCTTTGCTTAAAGTATTGTTTGTTGTACAAAGTATACATCTCAAGAACCGGCGGTGGTATGCTGTTTGTTTACGTAAAGCACACCCGAGATGAGTCAAGTGGGCCGTTGCCTGACCCGTGTGAGGGCGGCGCACGTCAGCGTGCCTCATTCAGTTAAGTGAAAGTTTTGGGCTGGCTGGCCAGCAACACGCGAGTGAAATTGCTCAGCAGTGGGCGGCGAGTGACGAGTGCCGGCGGTGGGCAGAACTTGAGGCGCCCATGTAATGACAGCACAGCTGCCAACGAAATATAACCTTTCCTTGATTGTCTTTACGCAGTGCAGCCTCTCACTTATGCCGACGAATAACATTGCTGTTGCACACGGCGCTGACCCCTACATTACGCACTGGCCCACCTCAAGAACAGCCTGGTTGGTGCGCCTCGTCCACACCACATAGGGTACAGATGGGCCAGCTGCCGCGGGGCCCGTGACGTCACCATGGCTCCTCCCACACCCACGTGGGCACGTCTTAAGCCCTATTTTGTCTAACTGGTGTTTCGCATCCTGGTGTGCGGCGGAGGGCGGACCCACGCATGGCGGAGGCACTACCTAGGTGATTCGTGTCTACTAAACAATTCCTCTCAGGCTATTTTCACACCGTAACACTAAAAACAAAATAAAAAAATGTAATATACGCGCATGGTACGTATACAGGGATGTGTGTGTGGGGGGGGAGGGAGAGGGGGTAATATGCCTGGGAACAGGTGTTCCGGCCTCATCAATGCTTGAAAGGAGTGACTCACTCTACACACAGATTCACACTAACTCCCTTTTCCTGAAATATGTGTGCAGTGTTCCATCATTGAAACACCCGCTACGCTGGAGACGTGACATATGCAAAGTTCCCTTTCTCCACCTGATGCTTGATCAAATTTGGAATTTAAATAAACACTATCGTCTTTATTACCATTTACCATTATTGGGAGAAACAATTATAATTATAACGAAAATACTGAAATCATAAATATGTAATTACAGAGGATATATACTCGAAATTACCTGAGTATATAAAAAAAAATCCGTGTAGTATTGGTTTAGTTTAACACACACACACACACACACACACACACACACAAGGAAGTACTAACCTGTTTGCAGTAGCGGAGGATGTCCACTTTGTCCTTGAGGCATGTGACCTTGGAGTCCGCGTCGGTGACCCATCGGCCCGTCTTGGTCATGTACTGGGCGTGGTATTGGCTGCGTCCGGCACACACCATGGCTACCTGGGGCTCGAACCTGGGCGCCGCGTCCCCCGTCGATACGCCGCTCTGTAAACACAAAATAACACAATTACCCTCAGAGGACACGCCACGCAGACCGACCTCCCGCGTATCATCACCACGCCCCTGCTGCACGCCGCATAGGCCACAGCAGAGGGGCAAGGGTAAAGGCACTGTGATGCTCTTGCAATAACAGAACGCTACTCACTGCGAGACAAATGTCTATCCTATCGTTCTAAATCTCTCTTTTACTATGTAATGGAGATGTTCTCCGTGTTCAAACAAAACTTCTAATTAAATAGTTTCACCAAGTTTTCTTTCTGTCCTGACTACTTCAAATCTTGGTTTTGTATTCTTAAACTTATATCATCCATCTTTTTATCAGTTCTACTGTTCTACCCAAGGAGACATTTTTTCTTCATTGTCATAGGAATATCTCCAACCGTTCTCTATTCCCTAATTCATTATACTCGCTTCCTATCTTTCCATGTTGTACTCACATTTTTTCTCCATTTCACGTTAACACAAACAACGCCAAGTCACCAACTACTGGACGCAGCACAACAGTAATATCTAATTCAAAAAGGTTATGCTAATCCCTTCACACGCCGAACAAACAGCTGCCCGACCAGCCACAAGCAAGGTAGACCAGACTTTCTCCGACACAGTGCGACAAGCAGTTTAAGAGATCCCGTTACCACCATCCCTTTACCCCACCACCATAGGCACTAGTCCCACCAAACCCTTAGAACCACTGTCTGCTTATTCCCATCTATACCACCACAATCGCTAATGTCATGTTACGTGAAGCACTTCATTAATAAGTGAGATGGGTACGGCAGTTAAAGGACAACCATGCCTTCCACTGTTACTTATACATGATGCCCTTCACGTTAACCTCATGCACGACTTCCATTTAGTAGGTAGGTTTGGCATGGACAACGTGAAGAAGTTTCAGCCTGTGTTAAATATATCTGAGGTCCGTCAAAGGTAAACTAGTCTTGATAAATGCCAAATTCAGGTCAGAAGGAATATCTTTGGTATTCTTTCAAGTGAAGAATCTACGGGGTCAGCAGCAGAAGGGTCCTCTAACTGTTACGTGAAGCTGTACCTCATCGCAGTGCTACCATATGACATAAATCTGCACAAGTTATCTTCAATCACAAAGAGCATTAGTATAACGTGGGAAATATTGCATGTTCCTCCAAGACAGACATTATATATAACCTTGTGATGCTTACAGAATCTAGAAAACAAAACAAGAACCCCCCCCAGCAGTACGAACAATACAGGCTATACATTATCACGAGGGTTCTTGAGGTAACATGGGGGGGGTGAAGTAGGGAGAGTGGATGAGGACAGGTTGGGACAGTGGAGGAGGACAGGTTGGGACAGTGGAGGAGGACAGGTTGGGGTAGTGAGGAGTACAAACATCAAAAAGAGAGAAGTTCAACAAGAAAGGGCACAGGAAGCATGAACGCAAGGGAAAAGGATGGGGCGGAGAGCAGAGAGGGTGATGGAAAGAGTGAGCATTGTACATGAAAGGGGCGTATAATAGGGGATGGGGGTGAA
>NC_066540.1:10256012-10298512 GCF_024679095.1 Eriocheir sinensis | reverse complement strand
CTAGGTGGAGCTGACGGCCTCCATGAGAGAGAGAGAGAGAGAGAGAGAGAGAGAGAGAGAGAGAGAGAGAGAGAGAGAGAGAGAGAGAGCGTTCCACTCCTCTTGAGATCAAGTGATGGTTAATTGCACGACTTCAGACAATAGCGACCTAATCAAAACAAACCGGCACATCACACAACGTTTATCAGCAAAAAGGATCTGTCTGGACGGTAAGCCCATGGAAGGGAATGAAAGAGGATGAGTAATAGCGGGCTTCTCTCTTGTTCTACTTCAAAGGCCACACAACACCTACCGGTAAAAGAAAAGAAAAAAAAAATGCTGATGCTGATTCACCTTCACTCTTCAGTCAGTCCGCAGCTGTTCAACACAATAATCTATTACGTGGATGTCATAGGTGATTTTGGTTCAGCTGATCAACACATTGATCTGCTCAATAGCAACTTACAAGGGCAAAATATTAAAGAAAACAGAAAAAGAGTAAATGCGTAGTGGCGGCAAGTGTTCCCTTTATGTTTAACAAGGCCCTCTTTCATTCTATTATAACGAAAATTATCATCAGCCAGCTTTAGAACACTGCAAGAAGGTCTTTCTCAACGGTTTCCACTTCTCTGTCTAATGTTTGTGTGCTCAATCTGAATCGGTGTAATCGATCATGACGCCGAAAAAAAAGTTATAATTTGATCACTTACTTCACTCTAATGTTTCTTCGATTCTGCTCCTAACTAACGGGGAGCGCTCCGGAACATTCTCTACATACGGCTTTCTGTCCGATGAGTGTACTGTACACTATAACGCCCCGGCAAAGGATGAAATTTTATATCTCCCTCTGGCCTGTCCTGCGTTCTCCGAGTGGTCAAATCTTCCCGCTATAGTAACACACGTCAGGCTATCACCAACGCGTCACCAACCGACCAGGAACTAATGTCCTCGCCTGGCCAGTCCTCACCAGCAGAGCGGAACATGGAGTCAAGGGTCACACGGCGGGTCAGAGTATCCCGCGGTGCCTCTGCCGCCCACGTGCTGCTGCCGGACGCTGTTAAAGATGACGTCACTGAGCGGAGGCATCGGTCAAGGACCCGCAGTCGATCCGCAGACAACTGGATCGAGCAAAAAAACTAAGAAGCCCAAGGAATTCAGATTGAGCACACAGACATTAGACAGAGAAGTGGAAACCGTTGAGAAAGACCTTCTTGCAGTGTTCTAAGGCTGGCTGATGATAATTTTCGTTATAATGGAATGAAAAAGCGCCTTGTTAAATATAAAGGGAACACTTGCCGCCACTACGCATTTACTTTTTTTCTGTTTTCTATAATATTTTGCCATTGTAATAAGGCTTATATCAATTATTTGTGTTTTAATATTATGCTAATGGATGAGAAATAAATGATGCATAAAAACGTAACCTGGTAACTTGAAATCGCCATTGTCATATTTTCCTTCTAAAGTCTGATGCATACCCAATAACAAGGTACAAGTCAACTGATAAGTTACATACAGCAATCCCGGTGATTTAGGACCGTCAGTGTTTTTGTCTTCTAAAACTTTATTTTTTTTTAATTCAGTAACCGCGTTTAAATACTACTCCTGCTGACACTGCCTTTCAGTGGAACCCCTTCAAAGGTTACGTAAGCGAGGCAAAGTACGTCACCGTTGAAATTCAAAGGTCAACCCCTTCCGTAAGCCTTTGGACGAGGGCTTCTTTTGGCCTCGATTTTTTCGGGTCGTGTCAGGTCACGGCACAGTGGGTTAAGCGGGGGCGTCTGGTGGAGGACACTCGATGAAAAGACCTCGACAAGAACATCAAGAGCCGAGAGGAGACGCGACTCGGAGGGATTATGCCAGGGGTGAAAGGGAGGTGTGTGTGTGTGTGTGTGTGTGTGTGTGTGTGTGTGTGTGTGTGTGTGTGTGTGTGTGTGCGTGCGCGCGCGCGCATTCGCCCCTGTACACCTTCGCCCCCTAACAACAGTGAGTATCACCCCCATCCCCCTCGCTCCCCGTGCAGCGCAATTTCTCGGGTGAGAAGAGGCCTCCTATTTCGTGAAGAGGACGCCTGAAGAGGGGGAAGAAGATGTGGGCGGAGGAGGACGACGACGAGGAGGAGGATGAGGAGGATGGATCTCTCCTTGACCTGAGCAGGGTAGGAAGATAAAGGGGGAAGGAGAAAATCTTCCTTAGCCTCTTTCAGTCCTCCTTGACACGAGGAACAAAGCGCTTCCCCCTGCCCTCCCAACACTCCCACTACAGAAGGCCTCGGCAACTGGAAGAAAATTTGGTCCACCGGTACATCCGAAGAGGATACAGACATCCCATGGAAAACAGATGTAAGCGCGTGTGTAAAAATATATCTTAGACGAAGAACACATTCCTGTCTATTCATTTCAGCGTGATGGATTAGCTATCGCTGCCCCGCTTATCCCGGCTGATGGTGGTCACTGGCCGACTTGATGTTAAAGCTCTGCAGTTCCTGCCCCTCAGCGACGCGTGTGTCTGGCGGTCCCTGGGCGGGAATTGTCTGTTCGTCACTCTGAATGGACTGCAGGAACAGGCATGATTACCTTCACTAACACGAAGGTAGAAGCCTCGTCTATCATAAGCAGTCAGTGTTAAACGAGGCGTGTCACCTGAGAACACTGCCGCCACTCAATACAACAAAGGGCATATGGTGGGAGGCAACGCCATACGTACGAGGGGTCATGTGACAAGAGGTGGTGGTGGTGGTGGTATCCATGCAACCCTGCTGGCCCCCCACCAACCCCTACTATGGAGCGGCTTTACCCTCAGCTCTTGTGGGATACTCAGCGTTGATAGTTTCTATAAACCATTGGAATAAGGAAATAAGCATATGGAACACAAATAAAAAGCAGATTTTCAAGCCCTGCTCAGTCAACTGTCCTCCAGTAAAAAAAAAAAAAAAAAAAAAAAAAAAAAAAAAAAAAAATATGATAAGTGTGGTGCGTGAAAATAAAACAATGCCCAGTTCTTGCGGCCCTGGCCCAGCTGCCTTACCCCCGTCCCCAATCACCACTGCACCAAATGGAGTAGGAAAAACAAAAGGTCAGACCCTCGGGGCATCACAGATGACGCAAAGGTTTCGTGCTGCTGAAGCCCCGGACACTGGGCACACCAGAAAGAGGAAGAGTTTGTTATGGGGGAGAGGGTAATGAGGAGGAGGGAAAGGGGCGGTGAGGGTCATGCAGGAGGTGCCGGCATTTTCTACTCCCCACCTACACCTTCACCACCATCACCACTTTGCTACCGTTATAACAGAAGGCAAATGTGTGTGTGTGTGTGTGTGTGTGTGTGTGTGTGTGTGTGTGTGTGTGTGTGTGTGTCTCTCTCTCTCTCTCTCTCTCTGATGGGTTAAAAATTGTTGCTAACGTCAATACCCAGACCCCGCCACCGCCGCCACCACGTCCACGACTGCCGCAGAAGCCGCCAGAGTGGTCATCAGCCCCCGCAACACATGCAGATTACATTCAGGCCTCGCCCCCCCCCCCCCTTTCCTTGTCCTGGAGCCATCGACCAATCCTACTTTCCCCGCCCCAGACCCCTCACTACGACACCAATGACCCCAGCACCCACCCACTGCCCACGACTTCACCACGTGCCCCCATCGCTAGGCCGAGGCGCAAGGCATGACACCATCACATGACATTTAGCGTTCTTGTGGTATTCCGAGAGAGAGAGAGAGAGAGAGAGAGAGAGAGAGAGAGAGAGAGAGAGAGAGAGAGAGAGAGAGAGAGAAACGTGTAACACTCGCCCCTTTACCTCCAATGACGCTTAGCACTGCATTGCTCCGAACGAAACCCCGCACCAGTCAATGTAAGGGCGCACCTCCCCCCTTGCCCCCTTCTCGCCCCGCCCCGCCCCGCTCCGCCAGCCCCGAGGACCCAGCCAACCTTGTGGGGCTTCGAGCTGCCATCCACTCGCGGGGACAGAGGTGGCGGGGTGGGGCGGGGCGGGGTGACGTGCGGGAGGAGAGGGAAAAAGGTGATATACCATTCCAGCAACTAGTGTTTAAACAATACGAAAAAACAAAAAAACGCTTTGCTTCCTCCCGTCAGCCATCCAGTGAAGCCGACATGACGTAAGCACTGACCGGGAAGGGAGTGAGGGGGCGCGAGGGGGGAAGGAGGGATGGGCGGATGAGTCAGCAGAGGGAGGGAAGGAAGGGGCAAGGAGGCGGCTGGGAGGGTCGGGGGTATCGATCAGGCTGCACCAACTTTACTAAGACACAACACCACCACCACCAGCGTACGAAGCGGTGGTAGAACGGCCGGTGTGTCAGCTTGCTTCTTCACCTTGGGGCCGCGACGCCTCAGCCGATCCCTCGCCCTGTCCCACCCCTGAACCTTCACCCCTCCCTCAGGCTGTGTGTGTGTGTGTGTGTGTGTGTGTGTGTGTGTGTGTGTGTGTGTGTAGAGAGAGAGAGAGAGAGAGAGAGAGAGAGAGGGGGGGGCGGTAAGTATTCTGATGTGTGTAGGGAGACAGCAAGGAACGAGGCCGATGCAAGGACCAGCACTCTCTCTCTCTCTCTCTCTCTCTCTCTCTTTTAAGTTGAAGTTTTAACACACAAATCCAATATTTATACAGATCCTAGTCAAGTGTGTGTGTGTGTGTGTGTGTGTGTGTGTGTGTGTGTGTGTGTGTGTGTGTGTGTGTGTGTGTTGAACACCGGATGTATCCATGTTTAAGTGACCGTAAATGAAAAAAAAACATTGAAGTGTTTTATTTTATGAGATGCACAAAGGAAGAAAAAAAAATGAGAGCAGAGGGGGGAGCGGGAGGAGACGGAGGTGGAGGCGGAGGCGGGGACACAGAAAAGGGAAGCAGCTGGATCAATAATTGAGCGAGGGAGGCCCCATCCAGCACTCTCCCTTATCTACAGCCTCGCCTAACAACCTGCCCTGAGCCAGGCCCAACGCGTTGGCGCGCGCGCACGTACACACACACACACACACACACACACACACACACACACACACACACACACACCATGAAATCCGGAGCCCCATAGTCCGTACTTTTCAGCAGCAGTGACTTCGTGGACACTATCTATTCATGTATAGAAGCCATTGATCGGAGGCCCCAAGGCACCTCACCGTGTTGGCCTCTTCCTCGAGGCAGGCCGTCACCATATACCACCGGTAAAACACTCTTACCCCACGACCCTCCGAGGTCACTCCTTCCACATGCAAGAGCGAAGGGGGATGGGCCAGTAGTTCCCCTGCGGCCATCAGCAAACACCCTCCCGCCCTGACACGCGGCACAAGTGCTGGGGACGGGTCTCAACGAGCAGGTGACATCCCTCTCGTTTAGTGCGACCTCCCTTAGTTGTCTCCTACATCATCACCAGTGATTGTAACCGTCCGCGGGGTGTGACTGATGACAAATCATCTAACTCTCCACCGCCCTTGCGTGTTGCAGCGCCGTGATTTAATTCTTCAGGACAAGTGTCGAGCTACGTGGTCACTCCTTCCTTCGTCTTTCCCCGTTCACTTGACCCTACCACGGCGAGATCCTCCGCACTATCACCGATCTTATAACACAATGTTCCCTTTGCCCCCAGTCACACAGCATCTTCCGTGTGTTTTCGATCACGACGCCAGGCAGGTCTCGAACACTACCGATCTCCGAACACCACTTCATTTTCCCTTACGTTTCTTCGATAACATAGTAACGCTCCGGCAACCCCTAGACGACATAAATGAAAAGCTGACCCGCGTCCGCCTGGCGATACCGATTTCTCAAGATACAATTGTGTTGACTCCGGGCACGGAAAAAACACTGACCAGCCCCCTTAGCCATGGCCGCGGACAGGCGTTATCTGCTGACTTTCATATACATCGTGACATTTATCAGCTTTTATGGCGTCAGCTGTCCTCTACTGAGGCGGTGGGTGGTGGTGGAGGGAGGGCAGCCTCCAGGTCACCACTAGTCTAAGAACAATGAGCAAGCAGCCTTATGGAAGCATCAAAAGTTTGGCCACCTACATTTTTTGTATTACAAGTGCAAAAAGAAAATGAAAACACCAGAGCAAGAAATGTGTAACTAGCTGACTTGCAGACGGTGGTAGGCGGTGCGCATTTTTAGGTTCCGATAATATTTCTATTACTCACAAAGCCCTGACCGCCACACACTCACCGGTAGATCCTGATGAAACGTGGTTAGAGGCGACCCAGATGTCTTTAGCTCCTGAAACTTGTGTGTAATAATAGTAATAGAATAAATTAAAAGTATAAATCATGATGATGATGATAATAATAATAATAATAATAATTAATGGTGTATTCGGTATTGGCAGCCGTTAATTTGATAATCTAATTTAAAAATAAATAAACTCTTTTTTGCAAACAAAAAGTAATACCAAATGAAGGGGGTTAGGAACTGGTGTTAAGCCCCTAAGATATTAGTAGAAAGGTGGTGCTGATGGTGCTGGGGGTCGAGGTGGTGGTGATGATAGTGATGTTGGAGGTGGTGGTGTGTGTGTGTGTGTGTGTGTGTGTGTGTGTGTGTGTGTGTGTGTCGAAAAACAGCACCAGAACTTACTAATGCTTCACCTTCTTTGTCTCAAAAAAATATGAACGTCTATATGGCAAGGGACTGAGCTCACTCGCGACACCTTTGCCTCATGGACTAACCCTCACCAGGCGACCTCAGTTCGCCAGCCACTCCATGACTCAATTAGCCAAGGGAGAGATGATCTCAATCTCTCATTATGAGGTTGCTCCGACTGTTACGGGGTGAGACAGATAAATCTCTCTCTCTCTCTCTCTCTCTCTCTCTCTCTCTCTCTCTCTCTCTCACACACACACACACACACACACACACCGGTCGTTTTGCATGTTGAGCATCTCGGCGCCTAACAATATGACGGAGCGACATTTTTATTATTGGCTTCTAATTATATTATCATTCTCACACGTCGGCGGAGATCAAAGAATCGTCAACTCCCTTTGGTTGGCGAGGCCGAAAAGTAATCAATGCGTTTCATATTTATAGATGGCGTGAATATTACTTTTCATGTGTACGCGCTGCATGATTCGGTGACAGATTTTAATATTTTATGGCAGGAAAATGTGATTATGTGCAATTATTAACAGGAAGTGGGAGTTATTAATATTATTATTACCTATATTGTTGTTGTTATTATTTTATTAGGGTTTCTTTCTGGTGAGTGACAAATACAAACAGCAAAATGAGCGAAAAAAAAGAACGGGAAAGTGAACTGATAGAGAACAGAATAAAAATAAAGCGTAGCATGTGATGTACAATGATGTGGTATGTTGCGCTGTGGTGACATGGGTGCTGTGTGCTTATCAGGGTCGCGGAGGGGATAATGATGCTGGGGTGTGTGGATGAAGTATGATGGTGCAAGAGGAAGAGGCCATGGCGAATGAATGTGGCTTTAGCTCCTGCGGTGAGATACGGAGCAGTAGTGTGGCGGCGTGACGGTGACATCTTGGTGTGGTGGTGGTGGAGTGTTGTGTTGTGCGGAGTCAGGGGTGGAATGAAACTTATTGTGGCGTGGTGAAGCGAGGATGTGCCGAGTGAACTTTACTGCTGTGTGCGGGGGGGGAGGGGGGGAGCAGAAGCAAAAGAAACGCCGCAGGAAGTGTGTGCGTGACTGGATTGCTTCAGTTGCTTCGGGGAGTCGTGAGAGAAACAGGGAGTGGCTGGAAGAGAGAGAGAGAGAGAGAGAGAGAGAGAGAGAGAGAGAGAGAGAGAGAGAGAGAGAGAGAATCCTGTTTAAACCATAGCTAGAAAGGTAAAAAGACCAGCAGACGGCTAAGCGGATGAGAAAGACAGACGGGCAGACATTACAAAATCACACACACACACACACACACACACACACACACACACACACACACACACGAGGACAAATTCCTTATTAAAATAATGAAATGCAAATCGTACAGCGCCCCTAATGCGGATGGCTTTCATAATCCCCGGAAGTTGAAAAGCTTTGAAAATGTATAATGGTATGGACGAGGAAGGAAGGAGGAAGAGGAGGAGGAGGAGAAGAAATAGAAGGAAAGAAGGGAGGAGGAGGAGCTCAGGCAGCAGCAGCGTCCCAGATCAATATCAACAGTGAAGGGCGCGGCTCCCAAGACTATGACCGGACCACACACACACACACACACACACACACACTTTAGGTGTGGTGTCTATATACGTGGGGTGTTTTCTAATCAACTGTGGAATTGTAGCTACTCTCTCTCTCTCTCTCTCTCTCTCTCTCTCTCTCTCTCTCTCTCTCTCTCTCGCTAATTATCTTTACTGCAGCGGTTTTTCCTGTGTGTATGTGTAAGGAGAATGCCTGCGGGCCGGATCAAAGGACACAACACTTCTGCGTCAGTGCGTTTGTCAGGATAACCGGTGAGCCAAAACAGCTAGCGGGGCTCTTACTGTGCTGCCTCTACCACCGCGGCTTCGAGATGTCTTGCGTGTGGTAGGGGAGATGGGGGGGCGGGGCCAAGCAGGGTGAGGGGAAACAAGACACGTGTGGCTAAGGCAACGACCAAACCCCTCTCTCTCTCTCTCTCTCTCTCTCTCTCTCTCTAATTATCTTTACTGCAGCGGTTTTTCCCTGTATGTGTGTGTGTGTGTGTGTGTGTGTGTGTATCGGAGAGAGAGAGAGAGAGAGAGAGAGAGAGAGAGAGGGTCGTTGCCTTAGCCACACGTGTCTTGTTTCCCCTCACCCTGCTTGGCCCCGCCCCCCCATCTCCCCTACCACACGCAAGACATCGCGGAGCCGCGGTGGTAGAGGCAGCACAGTAAGAGCCCCGCTAGCTGTTTTGGCTCAGCGGGTTATCCTGACAAACGCACCGACGCAGAAGTGTTGTGTCCTTTGATCCGGCCCGCAGGCATTCTCCTTACACCTAAATGGCCCGACCTGATGCGGCGCCGCTGGCGACGACAAATATATTCTCTCTCTCTCTCTCTCTCTCTCTCTCTCTCTCTCTCTCTCTCTCTCTCTCTCTCTCTCTCTCTCTCTTGTATGCTATGCCTAGTGCCAAAGTTATGAAGAACATGTACCAAGTTTCCTAATCCTCCGTTTACTAATCTCAAGCGTTGCTAGACGAAGCTGCTCCACGCTAAGAGAACAAGAATTCAACTGGAGGGGGACAACGGCAACAAGGGTTGATCTCCTTCCATCACGAGCAGAAGTTGGTTAAGATCGAAGATTTACTCATCATAGTTTTGTCAGAGAAATGATGTATCGGTGAAATTTTCTGAGAATTGATAAATATAGAACATAAAATTCTCATGACTGAGAAACTTCGTATTTTCATACAACGGAACTGTAATGAGTATTATATTATTGGCTAAGTGTGAGGAGGATGAGCAAGTTTATTCTTATATATTTAACAAAGAAGTGTACATATTTATTTGCAAATGTTAAGCATTAAGTGAAATTGCACAATATCATGTCTATTATTATTGATTTTGTTTTAGGATCACGGGCTTCACGGCGCCTTCCCTCTATCTATGGATCCCTTTCTATTCCCTCTATATATTAAGATGAACTGAAAATATTCTGACGTCGGGCGAGAGGTCATGCGAAGAAGCAACATGTTCTGTTTAGTCTGTGTTGGGCATCCTGTGCACTGCAAAGGATGTGCTCGCGCCAAGGTCTGTTTACAAGCAGGCCTTCAAAGAGCTCGTTCAAAGGCTCCCGTGACGTCATCACAAACACGCGCTCACGACGACGACGAGACTACAAAATATGTAGCGGTCTATAATTACTTTGAATGACGCTCGAGTCAATAGTTAATGGTATTATCGCAAGATAAATACGACCATTTACTGTGGAAGCTGATATCAACACTCACATTTCTTACCATACATAAACATAACGTAAATGTATCCACTCAAGTTCCTGTGGTATAAATAGTTCTAGTAATGTAATCACCAGAATCAGGCCACAAGACAGAATGAATCATTTTTTTTTTATATCATTACTGTCTTATTACTAGTGGGGAGGAAGTTTAATGTTTTCGTCGTTGTTCAAGTGTTTGTCTCTGTCCGTCTGTTGCCAGACTCTTTTCTCCCCTTCCCTCCCCCTTCTCTCTCTCTCTCTCTCTCTCTCTCTCTCTCTCATTCTGCAAAAGTAAAAGGTCTTCCAAGTTTTAATACACGATCTTTGTGATTAGAAGGCATACGATATAAATATGGTTAGCTGATGGAAGCCTTCTTTCTAAATTAATTACCGTATTTTCACTATATATGGTAAAAATATGATGAAAGCTTCCTCTCAGTCTGAAGCACCACAACCGGTTGCTTCATCTTTACGTTTCATCTGTGGTGGAAGTGCAATTTATGTAGACTCGTCAGGCTGCGGCCTCGGTGGGAACGTACCTTGTGTGAAAACCACTTCCCCGGGAAACAACGTATTGACAACACAGTACAGGAACAAAAAACACCTGATTCATCTTGCGACTCAAAAAAACTTGTCTCTTGGTATCACTCAAGGTATTGAGGGCAACCAAACAAACAAGTTGACGTCATTACATATCATAAAATATTTTACGTTTTTTTAAAAAGGTTATTATTTACGATGCAGTAAGTATATACATAGATCTCAAAGCCAAACAAGCAAATAATTCGTCAACATTCAAACACTACTACGGTTTTATAAATTTCATGATGAACCGCATGAAGGTGCGTTTTTATTTGCTTCCGCACCGGAGCCTCCCCGAATATTCCTCTGGAAACACGGGAGCCACCGAGGTAAAAATGATGAGCATCCCTGATCAAGGTTATTTAGCGTTGAGCGTGAAGAGGGCGCTTCAATTTAATAGCAAATGATCTAATAACGATAAAAAATAACCGAATTTATTATTACTTTTAATCATTAAATCACTCCTATCATTGCTGTAACAGTAAGACCCCTCCGGACATGAACAACACAACGATCACAATCGTTTGATAATGAAGGAAATACTCATCATAACACTAAATTACAGATAAGGACGAGAAATTTGCTCTCTCTCTCTCTCTCTCTCTCTCTCTCTCTCTCTCTCTCTCTCTCCAGGCAGAGGGCGCGGCACACGTTACCCTGGGTGCCGGCATTCCAGTCACGCTCAACAAAGTGTGGCCGCGGCCCCGCCTGGACCCTGCCGGCAGGAAGGCCTTGGCGGCGGCGGTCAATAAGCCACCAAACTTCACCCTTTCAAAGGTTAATACACGACCGGAAAAATGTTTCATTAAAAGTTTCATACCAAAAGCGGGTAAGATCCAATGATTAAACATGCATTAGTTACTTATCAAATATACAACAAAGAGGTAAATGTCGTATAACGAGGAGGAAAATGTTGGCTGATTCCGGCAAGGCAAGGCACGGACAGGGAGGGAGCATTAAGCCAAGGTGGAGATGAACTTTGTGACCGCGACGCAGGAGTGACGTCACTGTGCTGCTAATCACCGCCTCTGCAACACGGCAGGCGGGAGGCACCATGGCAATGTGCCTGCCTCGCCACACACACACACACACACACTAATGGCCTCTACTACCCCAGCATCCCTGTTCTGTGTGCCCCACGTCACTGCACACGTCGTGAAAGGATAGGCGGGAAGCAATCTGCCCCTGATACTAATGGGCAAGGATGGGGGCAGCGGTGAGGGGGTGCTGCCTGCCCCCCTTAAAGATCGTTCCCTCCCTCCTCCGCTCTGGCCGCGGGGTCCTGCCATTCACGACTCAAGGTCCCGGAGCCAGACTCTTGCGGCCCAGAACAAAAGCAGCTCAGGAAAATTACAAAAATACATTAACAAATAACCCTCGTTTTATATATATATATATATATATATATATATATATATATATATATATATATATATATATATATATATATATATATATATATATATATACACACACACACACCTTGAAATTCTGGCTTAAGTTGCGTCATTTAATACATGAGGGGTGGTTCACGAGTCCGTTGTCACTGACTTTTTAAAGCCCGCCATTGACAGTGTAGAAACAGGAAACATTCACATAGATTGTATGCCACACCGGCCTGCCAATAACCCAGACTCTCAACCACGCCTACACGCAACCTGTCAATACGACTGTGTGTGTGTGTGTGTGTGTGTGTGTGTGTGTGTGTGTGTGTGTGTGTGTGTGTGTGTGTGTGTGTGTGTGTGTGTGTGTGTGTGTGTGTGTGTGTGTGTGTGTGTGTGTGTCGACCGCTCAATGAGGCTCCCATGTAAATAAAACGCGTTTGCAGTTCCCTAATTTGCTCCCCAACGTGAGTATAATAAGGTGCGTGCTACACTGCGCGGATGAGGAGGAAGGAAGGGAATGGACAGGGAGAGGGGATGGAAGAAGGGAATGAGGAGGAAAATTAAGTGTAGGAGAGAGAGAGAGAGAGAGAGAGAGAGAGAGAGAGAGAGAGAGAGAGAGAGAGAGAGAGAGAGTTGGCCTAATGCCTTGCTCGTAGGTTAGCACAAAACGAGGTGACTCCGAGGCAAGCCTCAGCAAGCAGTCCTTCCAGCAGTAAGGTCGATGGTGAGGAGGAGGAGGAGGAGGAGAAGAGGATGGGAGACAGGGTGAGGAGGGTACTGAGAAGAGATTCTTAGATTCTTAGGCGAGGCTGCTTGCCTTTGTGATTCAATCTATTCGTCAGTGACTCCGGTGACCTCCAGAACAGATTGAAGAACTTGTTGCACGCATGTACGGGAACGTTTAATTCAGGCCTGTCACGAGATTGTAATGGTCAATGCGAACTAAAAATAAATGTTTGATGGTAGGTTCTTCCAATAACAAATGCCTGTGTTCCAGAAAGAAAAACAAACAAACTAGTGTATCCATCTCCTCGCTCGAATCGCAATTTTCAGTTATCAGTTAGTTTGGAGCAATATATAAACTTGGAATAATTAACGTTATCAAACTGGTTCAGGGCTCTTGAAGACCTGTGTCGAATCTCCCTGTACTCATCTCTTTTCAAATGCAAAGACGTCGAGTCGTTTAAGTCGTTCTTCATACGGTTGTGCCCTCAGTCATGGCATTGCTTTCGTGGCGCGTCGGTGTACTCTTTCAAGTAATTCGATGTCCTTTGACGAGCCACGAAGATGATACCATCGTTGTGGGTATACCCGTAAGAAGGACGACTCAAGCTATTCAACCATTTTGAGATGGAAGGGGAAAAGTGAAGGGTGCGAGTAAGCGCAAGGTTAGGATGAGAAGGGAGGGGAATCCATGAAAAAGGTAAAACAGGGAAATGCTAGTAGGTGGATAGCAGGCAGGGTATACGAAATGGGTAAAAGTGTAGCATAAACAACGTGTGGAGGGGAGGAGATAGGAAGTCAGGCCGTAAATTAGGGGAAGAAAGGGTGGGGGAGAAAACGACGGTGCTTGAGGGAATTAAGGGAAGAGCGGTTTGCTATTATTATAATTATTATATAATTATTATCATTGTTAGACAAACGTAAGGATATATGCTAAAATGATAGTGACTCATGATCTATTATATTAATTAATATTTTCATTATCATCGTTATTATTACCATCACGGCTAATACCACAACCAACCCTTATATAGATCTTGACCACAACCATCCCGTCACAATGATTATTGTCGTCGACATAATTTAACGAGAGAGAGAGAGAGAGAGAGAGAGAGAGAGAGAGAGAGAGAGAGAGAGAGAGAGAGAGAGAGAGAGAGAGAGAGAGAGAGAGAGAGAGAGAGAGAGAGAGAGAATATCAAAGGCTGACTTTTGGGAAGGCATTTTCTACCCATGAGGTTCATCATAACCACCAGTGCGTTCCAGAGGAGGCGGCGCAGGAGGAATGGTGGCGAGTGATAAGGAGGCCTCAGAGGAGAGCAGATGAGAGAGGAGGAGAGGATGGAGAAAAGACAAAACTAGGACAAGGTGATCAAGGAAGAGGAGGAGGAGGCAGTAGGAGATGAAGAAAAAAAGAAAAGAAATAGGAAGACCAGGAGAAGGGGGCGTGTTGGAGACAATGGCTCAATGAGAGGTGGAGAGACACTGAGAGGTTTACCCCTTCCCCCCTCGCCTCCCTCACCCCCCGCCTCCATTGTTAGCCTTTTTCTGAAGCAGACTCTTTCCCGACACACCTTTCACTTCGCTGCACCATCACCCGGAGAGGAGGAGGAGGAAAGGGGGGAGAAAATAAAAAAGAAACATTCTGGAAAATACACACACACACACACACACACAAAGGTTACGGCGTACACCAGAGGGTTGCCTGCCGCCATGAAGACTTACTTGACAATTTTGCATCAAGTGACCCGTGATTAGCCGAGTATTGATCAAGCCTCTCTCTCTCTCTCTCTCTCTCTCTCTCTCTCTCTCTCTCTTGCCTCGTGTCAGCGCCGCACCCCCCTTCTCCCCTGATCAAGAGGCACCTCCCCTTTGAGTCTGGTATTGTTGTTGGTAATGCTGCTGCTTCTGCCCCCCCTCCCCCACCCCCGCCCCCATGGCCAGCCCTCCTTTTTTGCCTTCCTGAGCCCCCATGCCCACCCCCTTCCTCGGTCAAGGTGAAAACACTTAATTAGCGACACGGTGCACGTTCTACTCTAGATCTAATTCGATAGGCACAAAGAGAGAGAGAGAGAGAGAGAGAGAGAGAGAGAGAGAGAGAGAGAGAGAGAGAGAGAGAGAGAGAGAGAGAGAGCTTGGGTGATATTTTTTTTGTGTGTGTGCATCTTACAAAACTCAAGATTATCTAGTAGTAGTAGTAGTAGGCATAACAATAAAAACAAATATATAAAACGTTTTCACCAAGTTAACAAATGCTACAGACAGAAGTAGAACAAACGTAGTGAATGAGAAAAGTTTGGAGATAAAATACCAAGCGGACTCCACATGACGGCCTTACAACACTGAACATCCCGATTGAAATGGTTACCCTTGCCGTCCTGAAATTTCATCTCATCACGTCATGTAACGCGCAGGTCTTGGAGCGATGATTTCCTTCTCGTCTCTCAATTCCACTCGCCCGTGCAGCGCCATCCAGTCTGTGTGTGTGTGTGTGTGTGTGTGTGTGTGTGTGTTAATTAACCTTATCATTCCGCACACGCCTTAACACTGTCAGGTATAGTTAACGACATAAATAGTACGTTTTGGAAGCGTCATATATATATATATATATATATATATATATATATATATATATATATATATATATATATATATATATATATATATACAATTATCATCTTATACCTCCAACGACTACTACTACTATTACGCAACTATCCCTTTCTGCACCTCCTCCAATCAGAGCCAAACACGCACTCAAAGGAAGCGGAGGAGAGGCGGATAAAATAACAGAAAAGAGTAGGCGGCGGGGAATGAAGAAAAGGGAACAGAGTAAGCAGAGATGGGGAAAGGGAGTAACCCAACCCCTGCAACAGCCATCTATATAAATCTACATGAATGCAATGGCCAGAAGAGCGAGGGAGGGAGCGTGGGGTCAGTGTGGGCTGTGTACACTACTCCGATTTGCATCAAAGTGTATGCAGTAATGGACCGAGCGTATGTGTGTGCCTGTGTGTGTGTGTGTGTGTGTGTGTGTGTGTGTGTGTGTGTGTGTGTGTGTGTGTGTGTGTGTGTGTGTGTATGTATGTATGTATGTATGTATGTATATGTGTGTGTGTGTGTGTGTGTGTGTGTGTGTGTGTGTGTGTGTGTGTGTGTGTGTAGCAGCAAAAGTAGTAGTAGTAGTAGAAGTAGTGGTGAAAGTGTACACAGATTCATCATTCATCGAGAGGCGGATGCTTTGTAACACTCTTCTCCACCCTACATGTCGCCATATCCTTGGTCACTCGCTCTCATGAACTGATCACACCTGAGAGTAGCACACAGTACATCATTCCATCCCGCCATACCCATTCCGACGGTCCAGCCAGCCAGCTATACGTACAAGACACACAGCGCACCCATGACGACACCCAAGCACCGCCCTGAACCCTTAGCGGCTTAGCCTAACATCCCGCTAGGTCAGGTCTCTTCTTCCTCTAGCATTTGCACGGAGCTCGGCGGTGACGACACAACAATAGCCACACCAGGAACAAGGAAGTCCTAATACGGAATGTAAGCAGTGTGGTGCTGAACTTGACTCGCAGCATCCGAAGGTCAGCCAGGTGGGTGGTTCAGTAGAGAAACCTACCTACCTGCCTGCCCAGAGCAGACCCGCACCCACTCCTGCAACACACACACACACACACACGAAAATAAAAGTCATTGAGGCAACCCCAGCAAGAAATGAGAGCGAGGCGTGCTCCAACATTATACACGATTCACTAGCCGCCACCACAAAGACCACCACCACCACGCTGCTCCTTTCTTTCCTCTTCCTAGCAAACTTCCTCGACTATATTTCCTTCCTTCTTTCCTCCACCACAACCTCGAGCTTGAATCGGTGCCAGCAAGCAAGCCACCCAGGCCGTCACCCCCCCCTCCCCCCCACCAAAGCTATGCAGAGCCAACTAACTAACAAACGCCCCACCACCACCCTCATGACAGGGGCCGTAATGAAGTGTCTGCACTCAACACAATCACCGGCAGACAACTTCATTAACACACCATCTCATTCCCCACACTTATTACCAAGTCTCGATCTCGCGAGGCACCCGTTCCCTTCCTCCCTCCTACCCTCATCCCCTCGCACGTCGCTAGTCACTCCTCCCCCCATCTATCCATTCCTTCCCTGCCATCCGCCCCACCGCACACCACAGCGTCTTCTCCCACCTTGCTGATCGCTCCAATTCTAGTTGGCAATGAGCCAGCAAGCCAGTCTATACTTGGGACTGAAACTTAGCCGAAAGCTACAAACAAAACAAAAATGCAATTAATGAAGTCTGATGTCATGACGCACTAAATGCAAAAAAAAAATGTTTAGCTAGTAATCAATTTACAACGATAAAGGGGAAGTAAGTCCATAAAGCAGAAGTGAGCTCACCAGTGTTTTACGCATCACCTATCAGTATTTTCCGGTTTTCCCTTTCTTAAGTGCTTTCTTATACCTAAAAACCTTATGCTAGTAGGGTAAGTAATGATAAAATTATGCTCTACCGTCTATGCCACAAAAACCTACACCATCAAGGGTTTACAATTAACTTTGCACAGTGAAGGGAAGGAGTTGTTGCAGCAAGTTCTGAGTATGGATGAGACAGCAAGGCGACGCTACGGGGAGGGAATGTGAGGATGGGGGGGTCGGGGCCTGCAGACTGCTGGCACACTCATCGGTCTGTCCTCGCCGTCCACGCAGCCTTCCTCCGACTCTCTTTTCAACGTTCGAACGCAATGTTATGCAAATTCCACACATTGATCCCCTAATTTAAGAGCACAGCTGTTTGATAATTGCTACTTCTCACAGCCAAACACACCCTGGCATGCACAAAACATTGCGCGTTACCATAAGACACGTCCCGCGGCACACACCCCGCACAGCCCAGTAGGACAGCCACGGTACCGGCAAGGGCGGGGCTGGAAGAGTGCCGGCGCCCCCCAGTGCCACGCCGCCTAATACACTGCTCCCTGCCACTGTCTCCTAAATCTGGTGGGAAGCGTGATAAGGGCGTCTCACAGGCCCATGTAAATAGCCTCTCGGGTGTAACTCAGCGGGTCTTCATGGATTCTTGCAGCACCAACTTCTCTATCAATGGCTGCTCGTGTGCAGGTGGCGGCCATTATCAGGGAGCTGCTGCATAATTCAGGCGGGAGTCACTCGCTTACCGCCACGTCGTTGCGTCGTGACGGCACTAACCATGCTGTTCACCCACACCAAAAGTTCTGGCCCCAACTGGAATGGCCCTGCTCTAGACGAACGCTACGCTCACTAATAGATTCGAGCATTTTTAGGTGCAGTATTGCCTCGTCTTTCCAAATAAGTTATTTCCCTACACTGGCCAAGTTCTGTGATCAGGTTGGCCAAACATACAAAAAATCAATCACAGAAACAACGTCATCCGCCGGTCAGCCTAGCACTGCAGCACACCGCTCACCCGCATAACGCACATACGTCACGCTCGCCGGCTCTATTTTAATGATCTGACGTGAGGTTTGGGTCTTTGTTTCTTGCAGCATGAGGTGAGTTCCGCAAAACTGTCTTCTGTATCAACTGGCACGTGGCGGTCAATTCCTTTCCTCTACATTTTTTATTTAAACTTCAGATCGTTCTTCACACATGTTGTTCGAAAGGGGAAGAATTCCTGGTGTGCAATCATTAGCAACCATCACTTAAGTTATCACGATCCTACAAAAACGCTAATGAAGCTTTTAAGGTGTCTGTTTGGACATCTAGACGTTATCAATCCACTATCACCTCTTCGCTATACTAAGCTGTTCTTTAAAATCATTAGAAAATTTAGTTTGATTATATATTTATCAAGATTCAATGCCATCAATAGTCAAAGTAAAGCGAAGGGCGATGAACCGACAACACACTACAAAGGAAGACGCCCACGGTACACTATGAAGTACAGAATAAAACACAAACAATGTCATTTTGCGCATCATGTATCCTGATCCAGAAAACATGTATTTGGAAGAGTATGTTATATTCTTCAGAGTTCTGCATTGATGTTGAAAGATATTTTTAAAACTAAAACTATGGCTACTTGCGTCGTCTCGCAAGAACTTTATATATAGTAATTTGTTTTACTATCCCAAGGACCTGCCTTTAAAGGACCAGGAGTCATGATAAAAACTTTTCCGCATTTCTCTTACATTTCCAACACCTATTCTGCGGCGCACATCTTAATGATCTTGCCATAGACTCCAGCAGTTTGCCTCATCAACTAATAGTTTCCTAATGCCATACCAACAAAACAAATTGGTTCTGAGAAAACGCACACACAGAAAAATACAGAAAACCATAATAAATACTTTAGAATGGTATTATCATAGTCTATATTTTTTTTTTGTGTACAAGGCACAGCTACCTACTATCAAAACCATCTTGAGATATTTTAAGAAAAACAAGAGATCATAAAACTTCTGGCACGGAATTGTCTGCCAGACATTAGTGCTGTGGCCATCATCACAAACAAATGTTGCGTTGAGTGAATTTTGCCCTGATAAACTCTTGTAATTTGGTGACCAATACTGACAGTGGCCACCCACCAAAGAGCAACCGCACACACTTTTCTCTAAGGGTGTTTACGTAGGGAGGCGGTGGCTGATTGGTCAGCGTACGGGCATGGTGAGCCGGAGGACCTAGATTCGAGTCCCGCCGATACACGCTGACAATTTTCAACCATTGCCGAGTGGCGGAAGATTACCCACATGCTGCCCAGATCTTCAATCAGCTCTAACTTCAGTGACCTCGGTCAAGTAAAGCATATATCACGGCAGCCACTAAAAATAAAATTCGCCTGCGCCACAAAGCAGCTGGGGTCGTAACATTATCTGTACTCTCTCTCTCTCTCTGACAAAGAGCGGTTACTGTTCCCCGAGCAAGGAGGATCGAAGTATGTAGTGTGTGAGGTCCATGGAGGTAGAATACCTCCATGGTGAGGTCCAAGCTTTGCTCGCTGACCGGCTAACAAGCTCTAAAGCTCTCTCCGTGAGGGAAAAGGTGGTAATCATGAGTCCAGCACGTAATCAGTGAGTGGACTACACACACACACACACACACATGACGCGCGCACACACACACACATATATATATATATATATATATATCGATATATATATATATATATATAGATCTATATCTATATATATAGAGATATATATATCTATATATAGTGCCCTATCACTTTAACTACATGAGCTATGCTTACAGTCTTATACTGATGCCCAATACAAATGTTTCCATTCGTTCCAAACTATACATACTTCTCCCCTTCCATTTCTAGCAATACGTTTCCTCATTCCCATCCTTCCTCTCTGAAATAATGCAAAACTCTCCTCCTTGCACTTTAAAATAAAAAGCCTTCTTCTGGCATTTATTTACCTTGCTGACAAACTGATCCCCGCTATGTACTTGTCAATTTTCCAAAAGATCTCGGTATGCTGTGCATGATCACCTCTGCTTACATACACGTTTTCAACATACAAATCACCAGTGTTCTTCTTAATCCATACTTTCAATGTGCAATAAACACTGTGATACTAATAACTTACCTCCTGACAAATTATTTTTTCATAAATACATTAGCTTGCAACTATTCCCATTCGATTTTCAACAAAATGAGGATTTTGCCACTAAATATAATAATGGGGCATCAAGCATTTATTTTTACCATAGACAGCATTCACTAACTATAATTTAAGATTTATATGAACTAAACAAAGGTAACATCTCGACTACTGGTATTTTTTCACATAATTCTCAATATAAGACAGCAGATAAATAAAATGTAGCAGAAACCTCCTCAGCTCAGTCTACTGGGAGGAACTTTTTCCCCTTTACCCTTCTAAGATATCTACCTCGTTATCATAACCTCCATTTGAAGGGTTTCTTCCCTAGAGCCACACCCTCTTTGGTAACTAAGCTGTCCCATCATGACATCCTGGCTACCGGGCTATCTAGAGCATGATTTAACATTCTAACAACCTACAGTCTATAATTCAGGGAGGGGCTTTGTCTTCCTAAATTTATTATATTATTTATTTTCTCATAAAAAATCGCATCATTAATAAATTAATACTGAAAAGATTTTTTTCCGTAACGTTTACCAATCCAACACAGCTACATAGTATTCACCCTTGTCACAACTGTTGCCTTCTCCAAGTCGGCAAAAAAACGTACCGTCATGACAAAATAATTAATTTGCATTTCCATGTACAAAAACGTTGGGGCGACAAAAGACCAATGCAACACTTTATGGGCTAAAACTGAATAATAATGCATTCTATGTCATCAATGTCATTAATCAATGATGTATAAACTATAGAGGGTGCCATCCTTGTACCGTCCTGAGACTCTAAGTTGTATTAAAATCAAATCAGACTTCAAGAATTTCCGTCCTAAGCTTTCTTGGGTGTCATTTTATACCCTTGCCCTTCCATTGTTCAGTTCTGCTTCGTTCTCTCAAAGGGCAGGTGGCTGCCGGAGGTGTGAGGCGATTGTTTACCCAATACCAACATTTCGCACACTGGCTCATTGTTTTTCCACTTAGAAGTGTCCCAGGGACCAGGACAACCCTAGGCGAGGGTGAGCCAGGGCAGGTGGGCACCCAAGGAACACAGGTGAGACGGCGGACACGGCGGCGTTGCCCACACCAGGTGGTGTTCAAGTTACCAGCCATTGTTTTGACATATCATTCTGTTCCTGGCATTGCCCGTGCCCCGCCCTGTGCTGCCCTGGCCCGAACCCGCCAAAGGATACACGTTCCCCCACATCTCCACCTTCCACGGGACACAACTGACCGAAAATGTACAGTTAAAAGGAATCGATGAGGGCGCCATCAACACTGCCTTGCCCAGCCCAGCACACCTCAGGGATGTGGCTCCTCGTATCACCACCCCGTGCAGCACCCAACACACCAACACACAGCACTGCTCATAGCCTTACCTCGACATATCCGGCAGCAAAGGAAGACGCCCACAGTACACTATGAAGTACAGAATAAAACACAAACAATGTCATTTTGCCCAGACCGCCGACGTCCTCACTCTCCAAAGGTTCACGATCTACTGACTGCTCGAGATCGTCTCCCAGGATACTGGAACCTTGTTTATCCGCAGAGCCTCCCTCGTACGCACGGCGCAGAAATGTCGTTTGTCCACTTGACAGCAACATATAACTGACTGCGTATCATTTCAATACTGCTGAATTTTTCGTTAATACTTAACAATCTTATCCAGAAAAGAACTGGGAGTTTAATGTAAAATATTTTCATATCGTACATGGGAGCGTGCAGGTGACCTTTGGTAGTTCCGTACAGGAAGTTTCATCAGTCTGAAAAGTATGTAATTATTATCTTACTTTATCTTGGGATTCCACAACACGCTAACTATAACGCTATATTGATTCAATCTCTTTAACAAAGGCGATTATAAAGTGAAATACATGTGAATTTGGTTACTAAAATTTCAACTCGTCTTATCATCGTGCATCTGGCAAAGGTGGGTGTTGGCCCACTGCTCCTGCGCGGTCAATACAGGCTTCAGAAAGGCGCTATAGCTATTGATCGATTGTCTCTTTTAGCTGTCTTGCAGTCAGTTCTTGGGAGAAATATATGACTCAACTTACATATCGTTCTTGCAAAGTGCCTTGATCATTCTCCATATCAGTATTACGTTGGACACCCTCTGCCAACTACCTGAAGAAATCTATGACCATCCAGGCCGGTGGGCCATACCCTTTCATCCTAACTAAATTACTTAGCTTACAAGAAAAAGGCACAAGAGGCAAAAAGACCAGTATTACTGCATTCCTCTAATCAATTATTCAGTCATCCTCAATACTCTCTCTCTCTCTCTCTCTATATATATATATATATATATATATATATATATATATATATATATATATATATATATATATATATATATATATATATATATATATATATATTCTTGCCACCAGTTTGTCATCTCGTCTGTCTCGTCTGCCTGTCAATTTATGGATTTCTACTGATGAAGACATAACCTCCCGTCTTTCTGGTGCCCGCTGCGCTGTACCTACTGGATCCTGATAGTCTTCAGGAGTTCATGACGTGAATTTCAAGGCCCTTGGAGGGGGCAGGGGGGACAAGAACGGGCGCCGCCCTCATTCGTGCCCATCCCTGTACCGCGGCCGTCAGGGGGCGGCACCCCGAGGTAGACAGCATGAGGTGGTGCCGGCCAGTGCTCGTCGTGACACCTCCCGGCGGGCACTGACAGGGCTGTGAGGCCCTGCTGTATGTTAATATGTGTGTGTGTGTGTGTGTGTGTGTGTGTTTTATATATATATATATATATATATATATATATATATATATATATATATATATATATATATATATATATATATATATACACACACACACATACGAACATATGAACAGAAGAACGTAAGGAGTCTGCAAGAGGCCGGTTGGCCTATACAAGGCAGCTCCTGTAATCCTAACCCACCCTACCTCACTATCCATGATTTTATCCAACCTCTTCTTGAATGTATCTATGTTATTGGCACCCACAACATGGCTGCCAAGCCTGTTCCATTCATCCTCCACTCTATTGGCAAACCAATTCTTGGCTATGTCTTTGTTGAATCTGAATTTATCTAACTTAAAACCATTGCTACGTGTCCTACTTGGTTCTTTTACAAACCAAACCCTACTGACATCCCCTTTATTGATTTATTGATTTATTGACTTCGATCAGGTCTCCTAGCAACCTTCGCCTTTCTAGAGAGTGTAAATTTAAAGGCTTCAGTCTGTCCTCATAAGGCAAGTTTCTCACCCCCTGAGTCATCTCTGTCATCCTCTTCTGTACAGATTCTAACATCTTGATATCCATTCTATAGTAGGGTGACCAGAACTGAACTGCATAATCGAGATGATATATATATATATATATATATATATATATATATATATATATATATATATATATAGATATATATATATATATATATATATATATATACACACGGCCTGATCACGAAGTGGACTCGCTTTCGCCAGCAGGTACCCTCACGACGTGAGCAAGTGCTCATTATTGTCGATCTCTGGGTACTGCCAGGACCTCACACACCACACATACCATCCCCCTTGCTCAAGGGGGGGCAGTAACCACTCCTAGTCAACGGATAGAACCCGGCCTGAGCGGGGCTCTAACCGATTGAGTTACCGGAGTGTGTGTGTGTGTGTGTGTGTGTGTGTGTGTAGCGCTGGTATGCTTTCTTGAAGGGACCTTATGGACGGCCCCAGCCCGTTCGTGGCGCAGGCTAACTTTTATCTATAGTGGCTGCCGTGATGTATAACTCTTGCTTGGCCCATGCTGCCCCCGGTACTCCTCTTGACCGAAGTCGCTGAAGTTTATGTTGGTTTAAGATCCGGACAGCAAATGGGTAATCTTCCGTTACTCGGCGATGACTTGAAAAATCAGCGTGTTTCGGTGGGACTCGAACCTAGTCCACGCAAGGTCCTTGGGCTCACCACGCCCGCACGCTAAGCATTCTGCCATCGCCTCCCCGTGTGTGTGTGTGTGTGTGTGTGTGTGTGTGTGTGTGTGTGTGTGTAAACTTTTTCTGGTCATTTTGGGATGGGGACAGCCAGTACCCCGCCATGCAAGCTTAGAGTATTGTGGTGGTGGGATAATCTTTGTCTGGCTATTACAGTACTACTAACTGGATAAGCCACCACACCCCACCCCGTCTTCACTTCAAAACACTCAAGTCACCAAGTGCAATTAGTCAGTGGACCACTAATCCTTACAGACATCCCAAGGAGTCGCAAAAAAGAAACATCCAAGAGTGCCTCAGGGTGCCCTGTCGAAATTTACGTCGGACTCTAATAACATAACTCTCCCTGTCTCTCCTCAGAAGAGTTCTATGCATACGTGAAAGATCCCTGTTTTCGTCCAGATTCCCTAGAAGCCTAGGGGCGCGACTCTTATTGATATTCTCCAACATCTCCCTGGAGACAAAACCACTCACTGCTCGCGGGCACTCTCCATTGCACTCATTGCAGCTTGGAGAGTTTCACGCTTGAGAAAATTCCACACTTCTACAGAGCCCCTTGGGCGTCGACCACAGTAAACTGATTTTGAGAATTTCATTGCATACTTATGAGCACATGGCAAGCTTTTCAGTTTCTCAAGATAAAACACAGTTGTATGATTACATCTTAAAATCATGCTTAATCAGTCATGAACCTTGAATGTTAAAGCAACAAGTCTAAAGCCCCTCCACATTGTGCCGACTCGGGGCCACGACAATCCAGCGACTTTTGGATTTGACAAGTCTGCTCCCCCTAGGGATGCATTTATTTGTCATTGTCAACTTTAAATCTACTACTGTTACTGAGAGCTATCTATGAGTTTTGTAAGTCTCCATGGATCTCGTACCAGAATCAAGTTTTTTTTCTGAATTTTGCAACATTAAAATGATTGATAATTCCATGTTTATGGTATTTGAGACCAGAGATGCGCCTGTTGATTAAGTTTAGCAATGCTGTAGGTGCAGGGCTGGGTTAGGAAATTCTCTACATCCTCATAAGTACTGATTGGAGGATCATCAGCTGTACGTGGCAGTTAGGGGATCCCGCTTCGATGGTAACGTATAATTTTGGCTCTTTTAATACGTAGCGAAGGAACAATATATAACTCATATTAATAGACTTCAGTTACAAAAAGACATTTATTAGAGACACATGAGAGAACTGGTTAACAAATAGGGAAATGGATAAGTGAAGCAGACTTAGCCGTCATGTTGTCAGTGCAAACACAACTGACGCTCTCAAGAGGAGATAAGGTAAATACTTGGATGGGGATGGAATATGACCAGTGAGGGATACACAGGAGCTACCTTGCGTGGGTCGAATAACCTTCTGATGACTCTTTTGTCAGAGAGAGAGAGAGAGAGAGAGAGAGAGAGAGAGAGAGAGAGAGAGAGAGATTAACATAGATTTACATAGAAAATCAGACCACACAGACCCCATGGTCCAGACTTGGTGGTCTGTCCTTAAACCTAAGTGATTTTACATTAATCAGAAGACTCCAAAACGTTGCATTTCTACTCTAGTCAATATTACGTTGAAGGAAGTGACGGTCGAGCTTATTTTTGAAGGAGTCAATCGTGTTGCACTGGACCACTGATGGTGGAAGCTTATTCCATTCTCGCACTACAACGTTGGTGAAGAAAAATTTGGTGCAGTCTGAATTTACTTGTCTACATCTGAGTTTTACGCCATTGTTCCTCGTGCGCAAAGTGTCATCGATCAGAAACAATGTTGATCTGTCTACATTCGTGAAACCATTAAGTATTTTAAAACATTCGATCAGTTTTCCTCGGAGGCGACGTTTCTCAGGAGAGAACATGTTAAGGGTAGAAAGCCTTTCTTCGTAGGATTTGTTGCGCAAGGAAGGGATCATTTTCGTTGCCCGACGCTGAACACCTTCTAATTTAGCTATATCCTTTGCATGGTGGGGAGACCAAAACTGTACCGCATATTCCAAGTGGGGTCTGACTAAACTGTTGTAGAGCGGGAGTATTACATCTTTATTCTTGAATAAAAAGTTTATTTTAATGAAGCCCAACATTCTGTTCGCTTTATTTGCTGCATCGATGCATTGCTGTGAGAATTTGAGGTTTGACGCGATTTTGACCCCCAAGTCCTTGACGCATTGAACGCTTTTGAGTTTAAAGCCGCGCATTTCGTAATCGAACTTCTTATTCCTCGTTCCAACTTGAAGGACCTGGCACTTGTCTACGTTAAAGGGCATCTCCCATCTATCCGACCAAGCTGAAATTTTGTGCAAATCCTCTTGGAGGCTTTGCCTGTCTTCGTCAGTGAGAACCGAGTTACCAATCTTTGCGTCGTCTGCAAATTTGCTGATGCGGTTATTGAGTCCAACATCCACGTCGTTGATGTAAATAATGAAGAGCACTGGGCCAAGAACCGAGCCCTGAGGGACGCCACTAGTGACCAGCGCCCACTCTGAGTTAAATCCGTCAATCACCACTCTTTGTTGTCTGTTGCTCAACCAATTCGCGATCCATTGGTTTACTTGACCGTCAATACCTATTTGCTTTAATTTGTAAAGTAATTTATGATGCGAGACTTTATCAAACGCTTTCTGGAAATCAAGATAGACTACGTCCAGTGATTTGGTTACGTCATAAACAGTGAAGAGGTCGTTATAAAAGGTTAATAGGTTTGATAGGCAGGATCTTTTGTTTCGGAAACCATGTTGTGAGTCCCCAATTAATGAGTGGCTTTCAAGGTAATTCACAATTTTGTCTCTAATTATGCTCTCAAGTAGCTTACCTACAACCGAAGTTAGACTAATGGGCCTGTAATTACCTGGTACTTTTTTGTCTCCTTTCTTTAAATTCGGTGTCACGTTAGGGTTTTTCCAATCTGAAGGGACGATGCCTTGTCGCAAGGACATATTGAATACGGTTGTGAGGGAGGAGAGTATTTCGCTCTTTGTTTCTTTCAGCAGAGTTGGATATACTTTGTCAGGTCCAGGACTTTTATTTGTTTTAAGTGATTTGAGGGCTTTGAGGACTTCATCGGGTTTTATTTCAAAGTAAGACAATGCATGCTCGGGATTTACATTAGTACTGGTGTTGTTGGTGGTGGTGGGAGGACTGTTATTATTAAACACCGAGGAAAAGTAATTGTTTAATAGGTTTGCAACGTGTTGGCTGTCAGTCACTAGTGCACCGTCGCTGTTTGTTAAAGGTCCAATTCCACTTCTGATCGCCTTTCTGTTGTTTATGTAACTGAAGAAGGATTTCGGATTATTTTTACAGTTGGCTGCAATATTTTCTTCATATCTACGCTTTGCCTGACGCACTAATCTGTTTACTCGTCGCCTGGCATCATTGTAAAGTCTAATGTTTTCGGGCGTGCTTTGCTCTTTCTTTAACCTGTAAGACAATTTTCTCTCCTTGACTGAGTGTTTAATTTCGCTATTAAACCAAGGTGGACTTTTATTAGTGTTAATTCGCTTCTCGCACAAGGGGACAAATGTGTCCTGTTGAGTGAGTAAGTGATCTTTAAAGCTTAGCCAGGCGTCCTCTACATTGCCGTCATCTGATAGTTGCATATCTATTAGTTTTCGTCGGATTTCTACGAAGTTGGCTCTTTTGAAATTGGGCACCTTTACTTTATTTTCAGTCACCGATGTTTGAGCTCTAATGTCAACGCGCACTAGTTTATGATCGCAGGAACCGAGGTGTTCTCCTACCGTGACATTACTGACTAGGTTATCTTGGGTCGCTATAACAAGGTCAAGTATGTTATTTTGTCGAGTTGGTTCAGAAACCATTTGGCTTAGATAATTTTCCTCTAGAAATTCGATCATTCTATGGGACTCACCTTCTGTACCCGACAGTGTCGCCCAGTCGATATGGGGGAGGTTAAAGTCTCCTAGTATCAGAGAGTCGCTGTTATTAAGTGATTGCCTTAAGACGCTGTACATTTCAAGATCGGCGTCGAGTGATTGCCCCGGAGGCCTGTAAGTGACAGATATATTTAAACTGACTTTTGCAGTGTTTACTCGCACGCACAAATGTTCAACGTTACTGTTTCTTGGTGTTTTGTCAGTGGGTTGCAAGTAGCTTTTGACAAAAAGGACGACACCACCCCCTCTACGGTTTACACGATCATTGTTGAAGAATCTGTAGCCATCTATGTTGTATTCGGAACTTAAATCAATATTAGTGGTGTCGATAAATGTTTCGGTTATAGCAATTACGTCAAAGTTTTCTGTCAGAGCAAGACATCGCAGTTCATCAAACTTGTTTCTTAGGCTACGCGCATTGAAACTAAGGACTCTTAGGTTATCTTGAAGCTTGGTAATAGAGGTGGTGGTACTGGAGGGTTCGATGTTACGAGTCGAGTCGAGAGAGAGAGAGAGAGAGAGAGAGAGAGAGAGAGAGAGAGAGAGAGAGAGAGAGAGAGAGAGAGAGAGAGAGAGAGAGAGAGAGAGAGAGAGAGAGAGAGAGAGAGAGAGAGAGAGTAACAGCACATGTCATCAGAAACTATAATAACGCAGTAAAAAAAGATAAAAAAATCTCAAAATGTACACATCAGAGTGCTGGAAATCTAACCCGGGCCTCAATAATGTAGTCAGGGCAGCATCCTAATAAAGTCACATATGAGCTAAAAGGTCATTGTGCCAGGGCCCACTTCTGCGACTTCTGACCTGACGCCCCAGCCCCAGCACGAAGGGAAGGTGACTTCGCTCACACTCGCAGCAGATGGCAAGAAATATAATCGATACGGAAAAGCACAGACGAATGGTATGCTGCTCACGCTTATAGTGAAGGTTCGGGTTCGATTCCCGACCCTCAGTGGTGTACATTTCGAGACATGTCGTCACTGCAAGACTTGAGGGAAGGTGCTGGGGTGACGCCATAGGCAGGCATGGAATGGAGGGGCAGCCTGGGACCATCCCCACTGCCCCTTTCACCCGTACTGCTGACGAGGGTGAGGGGAGACATGGAGGAAGGTGACGAGAGGGGACGAAGGCAGGGCGTTTAACACACCGTTCCCGGGTAATGAGCCTGTCTGTCTGTCTGTTTCCCGCCTTCCTCTCTCTCTCTCTCTCTCTCTCTCTCTGAGAATTGAAAAAAATATCATACATCAATATTCATCTCTCTGCACCTACAAATATTTATCACTATTTACTTATCTTTCCATCATCCCACTTACCTATCAATATGTACCTCTTTTCTTTGCCTGCGAATCTCTTTACCTATCTATCTATCTATATATCCAGTTATCCATCTACTTATCTGTTTTTTTTATCTTCCTATTTCTCTGTGGGAAGCCCAATTTTACCGCCGGTTAAACATCCACTAGTGCCAGGGTGAGCAATGTGAATGGAACATAACTCACCGTCTCCTTTACGGCATTCACCCACTACAGAATTTCTGGAACCTTCAGCGTACTTTGCGTCCAAAGAGAGAATGTAGAAAGCGGCGGTGTAGGGGCGAAGGAGGAAAGGGAGGAGAAAGATGCCATTATGAAAGCACAAAATCCATCATAATACATTGAATACCCATCGATCCGACATTAGGCAGGAGAAGGAAGATGGGGAGATAGTGAGATAGATAGATAGATATAGATAAAGGTAGATAGCAAAAAATTATAAAACTTCCATAGATCACGCCATAAGCTTCCTGGAACAGGCGGCAAGAAATTACGTATATTCTGACGACGGCGCAGAACGATAAGTTGTAAGGCGATGTATTATGGAAGGGATATGAGAGAGAGAGAGAGAGAGATGGGACCCCCTCCCATCTCTCTCTCCCTCTCTCTCTCTACGGGTATACAGTCCACCTCATCTATGGAGACAAGACACTTCCTTTCAGAGGGGAAAAATATCCGACTCTGTAAACATGAGAAGCGATCTGAATACTATACTGCAGAAGATGTATGTGGTGTGTGTGTGTGTGTGTCTGTGTGTGTGTGTGTGTGTGTGTGTGTGTGTGTGTGTGTGTGTGTGTGTGTGTGTGTGTTTGTGTGTGTGTCACTACAATAATCTCTCCCTTTCTATTTATCTATCTATCTACACACGTTTCACTCCCTCTTACAACGAAAACAATTGAGGGTTAGATCACCGGCCAGACCCAGGATCCAGGACCCTCCTGCCGCATTGTAGATCCTGTTCATCCAAAAACATATTATAAGAGTAGGGAAGTGCGGTGCGGGGAGTTGTGACCACCCATTCCGACGGCAAAGGGATGACAGCTATTCTGTTCTCTTTACTGTGTAAATTTAAAAGATAAAAAGTAGTAGAACTGGAGACTTGGAAATACGAATACAAACTAAACCTCTCTTTATTACATTTAGATATAAAAATGTAAACAGGCATACAAAAGGTATATCAAGACGGATATTACCGGACAACCCTTTTTGAGAACTGGAGTTATCATTTTCGGGTGAGTCATCAAACTTTCCCGAAGACTGAGGTTCACAACAGAAGAACTCTTCTCCTCCTAAAAGCCAAAACTCGTTGTTTCAAGATGGGCAGCGACACGCTCTTCTGGCTCGAGGCCAAAAAGTGTTGGACTCAAATAAAAGACCTAAATTATGTTACGTAATTGAATTAACCCGACCTGCTCCAAGCGGCGAGCTTAAAAGGCGTCACAGAATAACTCAATATGATAGTGGGAAGAGGAACATAATTATAAACAGGACAGGAACTTCAGTATATACTTGAGTAATAAATAAGGGCGGTAAAGTAAATGTGTGTATGAGGTGATGCGTGCACATTCCAGTGTGACTCGTTACGACGATTTTCTGGAGCACGTTCTTCGTCGAAAGAAAAAAGGTTACGTAGAAAAGAATAACTTGGTTTGAAAAGGCGTGGTTCAGCAGGAACGGGATGCTTCCTATAGGCGGCGGCACGGGCATGAGTGGTTTGGCGGATTAGGGACAGTTTGTTTATGGAAAAACAAACAGAGAAACTTGTGTGTCTGTATATGGAAATTTACAAACGACTTACAATACAGAGATGATATGATATCACCAAACTCTTTTCAAGCTCGACGTCGGCCAAACGCTAAAAAAAAACACGTCAAGTTCTTGTTGAGCATCACTGGGACAATAAGAGAACTGAACAACAGCCTCGTTGAGCACGTCCCAGCCCTCGTGCCTCGCCTCTGCGTGCGACCAGCGAAGTCAAGATTAAATCCAATCAGAAGGCAGACCAGGGAGTCCTGCGAGCCAGGCGTGGCGCCCCAGCCACCGTGAGTTAGGGCGGCCATCAGGGCTACACACGACCTCGTTACTGTAGGGGAGCGGAAGGGCCAGATGGAAAGACTGAAGTAAAGGCTGAATGGAGGGGGCTGTGGAGGGGGGGTTGGTAATGGGACTGGTGGAGAGGGTAAAGATTGGTAATGGGACTGGTGGATAGGGGACGGGTTGGTAATGGGAAGGTGGATAGGGGAAGGGTTGGTAATGGGACTGGTGGATAGGGGACGGGTTGGCAATGGGACTGGTGGATAGGGGAAGGATTAGTAATGGGACTGGAGGAGAGGGGAAGGGTTGGTAATGGGACTGGTACATAGGGGAGGGGATGATAATGGGACTGGTTGATAGGGGAAGGATTGGTAATGGGACTGGTGTATAGGGGAAGGGTTGGTAATGGGACTGGTGGATAGGGGAAGGATTGGTAATGGGACTGGTGGAGAGGGGAAGGGTTGGTAATGGGACTGGTGGATAGGGGATAGATTGGTAATGGGACTGGTGGATGGGGAATAGGTTGGTAATGATACTGGTGGAGAGGGGAAGGGTTGGTAATGGGACTGGTGGATAGGGGTAGGGTTGGTAATGGGACTGGTGGATATGGGAAGGGTTGGTAATGGGACTGTTGGATAAGGGAAGGATTGGTAATGGGACTAGTGGACAGGGGAAGGGTTGGTAATGGGACAGGAAGATAGGGGAAGGATTGGTAACGGGACTGGTGGATAGGGGAAGGGTTGGTAATGGGACTCGTGGAGAGGGGAAGGGTTGGTAATGGGACTAGTGGATAAAGGAAGGATTGGCAATGGGACTGGTGGATAGGGGAAGGGTTGGTAATGGGACTGGTGGATAGGGGAAGGATTGGTAATGGGACTGGTGGAGAGGGGAAGGGTTGGTAATGGGACTGGTGGAGAGGGGAATGTTTGGTAATGGGACTGGTGGATAGGGGAAGGGTTGGTAATGGGTCTGGTGGATAGGGGACGGATTGGTAATGTGACTGGTTGATAGGGGAAGGATTGGTAATGGGAGTTGTGGATAGGTGAAGGATTGGTAATGGGACTGGAGGAGAGGGGAAGGGTTGGTAATGGGACTGGGGATAGGGGAAGGGTTGGTAATGGGACTGGTGGAGAGGGGAAGGATTGGTAATGGGACTGGCGGAGAGGGGAAGGGATGGTAATGGGACTAGTGGATAGGGAAAGGGTTGGTAGTAGGATTGGTGGATAGGGGAAGGATTAGTAATGGGACTGGTGGATAGGGGAAGGGTTGGTAATGGGACTGGTGGAGAATGGAAGGGTTGGTATTGGGACTGGTCGATAGGGGAATGATTGGTAATGGGACTGGTGGAGAGGGGAAGGGTTGGAAATGGGACTGGTGGATAGGGGAAGGATTGGTAATGGGACTGGTGGATAGGGGAAGGATTGGTAATGGGACTGGTGGATTGGGGAAGGGTTGTTTATGGGACTGGTGGATAGGGGAAGGGTTGGTAATGGGACTGGTGAATAGGGAAGGATTGGTAATGGGACTGGTGGAGAAGGAAAGGGTTGGTAATGGGACTGGTGGATAGGGGAAGGGTTGGTAATGGGACTGGTGGCGAGGGGAAGGGTTGGTAATGGGACTGGTGGAGAGGGGAAGGATTGGTAATGGGACTGGTGGATAGGGGAAGGGTTGGTAATGGGACTGGTGGATAGGGGACGGATTGGTAATGGGACTGGTGGACAGAGGAAGGATTGGTAATGGGACTGGTGCATAGGGGAAGGAATGGTAATGGGACTGGTGGAGAGGGGATGGGTTGGTAATGGGGCTGGTGGATAGGGGAATGATTGGTAATGGGACTGGTGGAGAAGGGAAGGTTTGGTAATGGGACTGGTGGAGAGGGGAAGGGTTAGTAATGGGACTGGTGGATAGGGCAAGGATTGGTAATGGGACTGGTGCATATGGGAGGGGTTGGTAATGGGACTGGTGGGAAGGGGAAGGGTTGGTAATGGGACTGGTGGATAGGGGAAGGATTGGTAATGGGACTGATGGAGGGGAAGGGTTGGTAATGGGACTGGTGGATAGGGGAAGGATTGGTAATGGGTCTGGTGGAGAGGGGAAGGGTTGGTAATGGGACTGGTGGATCGGGGAAGGATTGGTAATGGGACTGGTGGAGAGGGGAAGGGTTGGTAATGGGACTGGTGGATAGAGGACGGGTTGGTAATGGGACTGGTGGAGAGGGGAGTGGTTGGTAATGGGACTGGTGGATAGGGGACGTGTTGGTAATGGGACTGGTGGATGGGGGAAGGGTTGATAATGGGACTGGTGGATAAGGGAAGGATTGGTAATCGGACTGGTGGATAGGGAAAGGATTTGTAATGGGACTGGTGGAGAGAGGAAGGGTTGGTAATGGGACTGGTGGATAGGGGAAGGGTTGGTTATGGGACTGGTGGAGAGGGGAAGGGTTGGTAATAGGCCTGGTGGATAGGGGAAGGATTGGTAATGGGACTGGTGGATAGGGGAAGGATTGGTAATGGGACTGGTGGATAGGGGAAGGGTTGGTAATGGGACTGGTGGATAGAGGACGGGTTGGTAATGGGACTGGTGGAGAGGGGAAGGGTTGGTAATGGGACTGGTGGGGAGGGGAAGGATTGGTAATGGGACTGGTGGATAGGGGAAGGGTTGGTAATGGGACTGGTGGCGAGGGGAAGGGTTGGTAATGGGACTAGTGGATAGGGGAAGGATTGGTAATGGGAGTGGTGGAGAGAGGAAAGATTTGTAATGGGACTGGTGGATAGGGGAAGGGTTGGTAATGGGACTGGTGAATAGGGGAAGGTTAGGTAATGGGACTGGTGAATAGGGGAAGGGTTGGTAATGGGACTGGTGAATAGGGGAAGGATTGGTAATGGGACTGGTGGATAGGGGAGGGGTTGGTAATGGGACTGGTGGATAGGGGAAGGATTGGTAATGGGACTGATGGATAGGGGACGGATTGGTAATGGTACTGGTGTGGAGGGAAAGGGTTCGTAATGGGTCTGGTGGATAGGGGACGGGTTGGTAATGGGACTGGTGGTGAGGGGAAGGGTTGATAATGGGACTGGTGGATAGGGGACGGGTTGGTAATAGGACTGGTTGGGAGGGGAAGGTCTGGTAATGTTATTGGTGGATAGGGGAAGGGTTGGTAATGGAACTGGTGGATAGGGGAAGGATTGGTAATGCGACTGGTGGATAGGAGAAGGGTTGGTAATGGGACTGGTGCAGAGGGGAAGGATTGGTAATTGGACTGGTGGCTAGGGGAAGGGTTGGTAATAGGACTGATGGAGAGGAGAAGGGTTGGTAATGGGACTGGTGGATAGGGGAAGGATTGGTAATGGGACTGGTGGAGAGGGGAAGGGTTGGTAATGGGACAGGTGGATAGGGGAAGGGTTTTAATGGGACTGGTGGATAGGGGAATGATTGGTAATGGGACTGGTGGATAGGGGACGGGTTAGTAATGGGACTCGTGGAGGGGAAGGGTTGGTAATGAGACTGGTGGATAGGGAACGGGTTGGCAATGGGACTGGTGAAGAGGGGAAGGGTTGGTAATGGGACTGGTGGATAGATGACGGGTTGGTAATGGGACTGGTGGAAAGGGGAAGGGTTGGTAATGGGACTGGTGGATAGGGGAAGGGTTGGTAATGGGACTGGTGGATAGGGGACGGGTTGGTAATGGGACTAGTGGATAGGGGAAGGATTAGTAATGGGACTGGTGGATAGGGGAAGGGTTGGTAATGGGACTGGTGGATAGTGGAAGGGTTGGTAATGGGACTGGTGGATAGGGGAAGGGTTGGTAATGGGACTGGTGGATAGGGGAAGGACTGGTAATGGGACTGGTGGAGAGGGGAAGGGTTGGTAATGGGACTGGTGGATAGGGGATGGATTGGTAATGGGACTGGTGGATAGGGGAAGGGTTTTAATTGGACTGGTGGATAGGGGAATGACTAGTAATGGGACTGGTGGATAGGGGACGGGTTAGTAATGGGACTCGTGGAGAAGGGAAGGGTTGGTAATGGGACTGGTGGATAGGGAACGGGTTGGTAATGGAACTGGTGAAGAGGGGAAGGGTTGGTAATGGGACTGGTGGATAGATGACGGGTTGGTAATAGGACTGGTGGAGAGGGGAAGGGTTGGTAATGGGACTGGTTGGTAGGGGAAGGATTGGTAATAAGACTGGTGGAGAGGGGAAGGGTTGGTTATGGGACTAGAAGATAGGGGAAGGATTAGTAATGGGACTGGTGGATAGGGGAAGGGTTGATAATGTTACTGGTGGAGAGGGGAATGGTTGGTAATGGGACTTGCGGAGAGGGGAGGGGTTGGTAATGGGACTGGTGGATAGGGGAAGGATAGGTAATGGGACTGGTGGATAGGGGAAGGGTTGGTAATGGGACTGGTGGATAGGGGGAGGGTTGGTAATGGGACTGGTAGATAGAGGAAGGATTGGTAATGGGACTGGTGGAGAGGGGAAGGATTGGTAGTGGGACTGGTGGATAGGGGAAGGGTTGGTAATGGGACTGGTGGATAGGGGAAGGGTTGGTAATGGGACTGGTAGACAGGGGAATGGTTAGTAATAGGACTGGTGGAGAGGGGAAGGATTGGTATTGGGACTGGTGGATAGGGGATGGGTTGGTAATGGGACTGGTGGATAGGGGAGGGATTGGTAATGGGACTGGTGGTAGGGGACGGGTTAGTAATGGGACTGGTGGAAAGGGGAAGGGTTGGTAATGGTACTGGTGGACAGGGGACGGGTTGGTAATGGGACTGGTGAAGAGGGGAAGGGTTGGTAATGGGACTGGTGGACAGAGGATGGGTTGGTAATGGGACTGGTGGAGAAGGGAGGGGTTGGTAATGGGACTGGTGGATAGGAGAAGGGTTGGTAATGGGACTGGTGGATAGGGGAAGGGTTGGTAATGGGACTGGTTGATAGGGGAAGGGTTGGTAACAGGACTGGTGGATAGAGGAAGGGTTGGTAATAGGAATGATCGAGAGGGGAAGGATTGGTAATGGGACTGGTGGATAGGGGAAGGGTTGGTAATGGGACTGGTGGATAGGGAAAGGATTGGTAATGGGACGGGTGGATATGGGACGGGTTGGTAATGGGACTGGTGGAGAGGGGAAGGATTGGTAATGGGACTGGTGGATAGGGGACGGGTTGGTAATAGGACTGGTGGAGAGGGGAAGGGTTGGTAATGGGACTGGTGGATAGGGAAAGGCTTGGGAATATGATTGGTGGAGAATTGAAGGGTTGGTAATGGAACTGTTTGATAAGGGAAGGGTTGGTAATGGTACTGGTGGATAGGGGAAAGATTGGTAATGGGACTAGTGGATAGGGAAAGGGTTGGTAATGGGACTGGTAGATAGGGGAAGGTTTGGTAATGGGACTGGTGGATAGGGGACTGGTTGGTAATAGGACTGGTGGAGAGGGGAAGGGTTGGTAATGGGAGTGGTGGATAGGGGACGGGTTGGTAATGGGACTGGTGGATAGTGGAATGGTTGGTAATGGGACTGGTGGATAGGGGAAGGGTTGGTAATGGAACTGGTGGATAGGAGAAGGATTGGTAATGCGACTGGTGGATAGAAGGGTTGGTAATGGGACTGGTGCAGAGGGGAAGGATTGGTAATTGGACTGGTGGATAGGGGAAGGGTTGGTAATGGGACTGGTGAAGAGGGGAAGGGTTGGTAATGGGACTGGTGGATGGAGGAAGGATTGGTAATGGGACTGGTGGAGAGGGGAAGGGTTGGTAATGGGACTGGTGGATAGGGGAAGGGTTGGTAATGGGACTGGTGGATAGGGGATGGATTGGTAATGGGACTAGTGGATAGGGGAAGGGTTTTAATGGGACTGGTGGATAGGGGAATGATTGGTAATGGGACTGGTGGATAGGGGACGGGTTAGTAATGGGACTCGTGGAGAGGGAAAGGGTTGGTAATGGGACTGGTGGATAGGGAACGGGTTGGTAATGGGACTGGTTAAGAGGGGAAGGGTTGGTAATGGGACTGGTGGATAGTTGACGGGTTGGTAATGGGACTGGTGGAGAGGGGAAGGGTTGGTAATGGGACTGGTTGATAGGGGAAGGGTTGGTAATGGGACTGGTGGATAGGGGAAGGGTTGGTAATGGGACTGGTTGATAGGGGAAGGATTGGTAATAGGATTGGTAGAGAGGGGAAGGGTTGGTTATGGGACTGGAAGATAGGGGAAGGATTGGTAATGGGACTGGTGGATAGGGGGAGGGTTGATAATGGGACTGTTGGAGAGGGGAATGGTTGGTAATGGGACTTGTGGAGAGGGGAGGGGTTGGTAATGAGACTGGTGAATAGGGGAAGGGTTGGTAATGGGACTCGTTGATAGGGGAAGGATTGATAATGGGACTGGTAGATAGGGGAAGGGTTGGTAATGGGACTGGTGGATAGGGGAAGGGTTGGTGATGGGACTGGTAGATAGAGGAAGGATTGGTAATAGGACTGGTGGAGAGGGGAAGGGTTGGTAATGGGACTGGTGGATAGGTGAAGGTTTGGTAATGGGACTGGTGGATAGGGGAAGGGTTGGTAATGGGACTGGTGGACAGGGGAAGGGTTGGTAATGGGACTGGTGGAGAGGGGAAGGATTGGTAATGGGACTGGTGGATAGGGGAAGGGTTGGTAATTGGACTGGTGGATAGGGGAGGGATTGGTAATGGGTCTGGTGGTAGGGGACGGGTTAGTAATGGGACTGGTGGAGAGCGGAAGGGTTGGTAATGGGACTGGTGGACAGGGGACGGGTTGGTAATGGGACTGGTGAAGAGAAGGGTTGGTAATGGGACTGGTGGATAGAGGACGGGTTGGTAATGGGACTGGTGGATAGGGAAAGGGTTGGTAATGGGACTGGTTGATAGGGGAAGGGTTGGTAACGGGACTGGTGGATAGGGGAAGGATTGGTAATGGGACTGGTGGAGAGGGGAAGGGTTGGTATTGGGACTGCTGGAGAGGGGAAGGATTGGTAATGGGACTGGTGGATAAGGGAAGGGTTGGTAATGAGACTGGTGGAGAGGGGAAGGGTTGGTAATGGGAATGGTGGATAGGGGAAGGATTGGTAATGGGACCGGTGGAGAGGAGAAGGGTTGGTAATGGGACTGGTGGATAGAGGAAGGGTTGGTAATGGGACTGATCGAGGATTGGTAACGGGACTGGTGGATAGGGGAAGGATTGGTAATGGGACTGGTGGATAGGGGAAGGATTGGTATTGGGACGGGTGGATATGGGACGGGTTGGTAATGGGACTGGTGGAGAGGGGAAGGATTGGTAATGGGACTGGTGGATAGGGGACGGGTTGGTAATGGGACTGGTGGAGAGAGGAAGGGTTGGTAATGGGACTGGTGGATAGGGGAAGGATTGGTAATATGATTGGTAGAGAGTTGAAGGGCTGGTAATGGGACTGTTTGATAGGGGAAGGGTTGGTAATGGGACTGGTGGATAGAGGAAGGATTGGTAATGAGACTGGTTGAGAGGGGAAGGGTTGGTAATGGGACTGGTGGATAGAGGAAGGGTTGGTAATGGGACTGGTGGAGAGGGGAAGGGTTGGTAATGGGACGGGTTGGTAATGGGACTGGTGGAGAGGGGAAGGGTTGGTAATGGGACTGGTGGATAGGGGACGGGTTGGTAATGGGACTGGTGGAAAGGGGAAGGGTTGGTAATGGGACTGGTGGATTGGGAATATGATTGGTGGAGAGTTAAAGGGTTGGCAATGGGACTGTTTGATAGGGGAAGGGTTGGTAATGGTACTGGTGGATAGGGGAAGGATTGGTAATGGGAATGGTGGATAGGGAAAGGGTTGGTAATGGGACTGGTGGATAGGGGAAGGATTGGTAATGGGACTGGTGGATAGGGGACTGGTTGGTAATGGGACTGGTGGAGAGGGGAAGGGTTGGTAATGGGACTGGTGGAGAGGGGACGGGTTGGTAATGGGACTGGTGGATAGTGGAAGGGTTGGTAATGGGACTGGTGGATAGGGGAAGGGTTGGTAATGGAACTGGTGGATAGGAGAAGGATTGGTAATGCGACTGGTGGATAGGAGAAGGGTTGGTAATGGGACTGGTGCAGAGGTGGAAGGATTGGTAATTGGACTGGTGGATAGGGGAAGGGTTGGTAATGGGACTGGTGGAGAGGGGAAGGGTTGGTAATGGGACTGGTGGATAGGGGAAGGATTGGTAATGGGAATGGTGGAGAGGGGAAGGGTTTGTAATGGGACTGGTGGATAGGGCAAGGGTTGGTAATGGGACTGGTGGAGAGGGGATGGATTGGTAATGGGACTGGTGGATAGGGGAAGGGTTTTAATGGGACTGGTGGATAGGGGAATGATTGGTAATGGGACTGGTGGATAGGGGACGGGTTAGTAATGGGACTCGTGGAGAGGGAAAGGGTTGGTAATGGGACTGGTGGATAGGGAACGGGTTAGTAATGGGACTGGTGAAGAGGGAAAGGGTTGGTAATGGGACTGGTGGATAGATGACGGGTTGGTAATGGGACTGGTGGAGAGGGGAAGGGTTGGTAATGGGACTGGTGGATAGGGGACGGATTGGTAATGGGACTGGTGGATATGGGAAGGGTTGGTAATGGGACTGGTGGATAGGGGAAGGGCTGGTAATGGGACTGGTTGATAGGGGAAGGATTGGTAATGGGACTGGTGGATAGGGGAAGGGTTGATAATGGGACTGGTGGAGAGGGGAATGGTTGGTAATGGGACTTGTGGAGAGGGGAGGGGTTGGTAATGGGGCTGGTGGATAGGGGAAGGGTTGGTAATGGGACTCGTTGATAGGGGAAGGATTGGTAATGGGAGTGGTGGATAGGGGAAGGGTTGGTAATGGGACTGGTGGATAGGGGAAGGGTTGGTAATGGGACTGGTAGATAGAGGAGGGATTGGTAATAGGACTGGTGGAGAGGGGAAGGGTTGGTAATGGGACTGGTGGATAGGGGAAGGGTTGATAATGGGACTGGTGGATAGGGGAAGGGTTGGTAATGGGACTGGTGGAGAGGGGAAGGGTTGGTAATGGGACTGGTGGATAGGGGAAGGGTTGGTAATGGGACTGGTGGATAGGGGAGGGATTGGTAATGGGACTGGTGGTAGGGGACGGATTAGTAATGGGACTGGTGGAGAGGGGAAGGGTTGGTAATGGGACTGGTGAAGAGGGGAAGGGTTGGTAATGGGACTGGTGGATAGAGGACGGGTTGGTAATGGGACTGGTGGAGAGGCGAGGGGTTGGTAATGGGACTGGTGGATAGGGGAAGGGTTGGTAATGGGACTGTTGGATAGGGGAAGGGTTGGTAATGGGACTGGTTGATAGGGGAAGGGTTGGTAACGGGACTGGTGGATAGGGGAAGGATTGGTAATGGGACTGGTGGATAGGGGAAGGTTTGGTAATGGGACTGGTTGATAGGGGAAGGGTTGGTAACGGGACTGGTGGATAGGGGAAGGATTGGTAATGGGACTGGTGGAGAGGGGAAGGGTTGGTATTGGGACTGCTGGAGAGGGGAAGGATTGGTAATGGGACTGGTGGATAAGGGAAGGGTTGGTAATGGGACTGGTGGAGAGGGGAATGGTTGGTAGTGGGAATGGTGGATAGGGGAAGCATTGGTAATGGGACTGGTGGAGAGGGGAAGGGGTGGTAATGGGACTGGTGGATAGAGGAAGGGTTGGTAATGGGACTGATCGAGGATTGGTAATGGGACTGGTGGATAGAGGAAGGGTTGGTAATGGGACTGGTGGAGAGGGGAAGGATTGGTAATGGGACTGGTGGATAGGGGAAGGATTGGTAATATGATTGGTGGAGAGTTGAAGGGTTGGTAGTGGGATTGTTTGATAGGGGAAGGGTTGGTAACGGTACTGGTGGATAGGGGAAGGATTGGTAATGGGACTGGTGGATAGGGGAAGGGTTGGCAATGGAACTGGTGGATAGGGGAAGGATTGGTAATGGGACTGGTGGATAGGGGACTGGTTGGTAATGGGACTGGTGGAGAGGGGAAAGGTTGGTAATGGGACTGGTGGATAGGTGAGGGGTTGGTAATGGGAGTGGTGGAGAGGGGAAGGGTTGATTATGGGACTGGTGGATAGGGGACGCGTTGGTAATGGGACTGGTGGAGAGGGGAAGGGTTGGTTATTGGACTGGTGGATAGGGGACGCGTTAGTAATGGGACTATTGGAGAGGGGAAGGGTTGGTTATGGGACTGGTGGATAGGGGACGCGTTGGTAATGGGACTGGTGGATAGGGGAAGGGTTGGTAATGGGACTGGTGGATAGGGGATGGGTTGGTAATGGGACTGGTGGAAAGGGGAAGGGTTGGTAATGGGACTGGTGGATAGGGGACGGGTTGGGAATTGGACTGGTGGATAGTTGAAGGGTTGGTAATGGGACTTTTTTATTTATTTATTTATTTATTTATGTATTTTTTTTTTTTTTTTTTTTTTTACATTGCGGCCTATTGCGCCGGTAGGCTTCTTCCCGGTGGATCCTGATGGTCGGTCCAAGGCTTCTTTCCGGTGGGTCCTGATGATCGACCCAGCCCGTTCTGGCGCAGGCGCGTGTTTATAGTGGCGCCATCTTGCACTGGCTCATGCTGCCCTCCCAGAGCTCATCTTTAATCCTAGAATCTAGAGTCCGGGTTGATAGTTGGTCTTCTGGACTGCATGTGGGTAGATTTAAGCCACTCGGCGGCGGCTGAAAAATCTCAGCTTGGTGGCACCGGGCGGGGATTGAACTCGCGTCCTCCTGAACACGGAGCCGTTACTCTGTCGACTCAGCCACCGGTTGGTAATGGGACTGATGGAGAGGTGAAGGGTTGGTAATGGGAATGGTGAATAGGGGACGGGTTGGAAATGGGACTGGTGGAGAGGGGAAGGGTTAATCAAAGCTGACAAAAAAGCAAAATAAATGTTAAATGTGTATATAACTATATATAAGTGGAAAAAAAGGATGACAAAGTTTGTAGGGAAATCAGTCCTGTAAAATAGATTTGTGTATCGTTAAATGACTTTCCTGTCCACTGAAAATGCGCCGTATACCAGTTACCTTGTGAGCGTGTCGATGTCTGTAGAGAAGCCGGAGGTAAGGGAGTCGGCTGCGTGTCTTTGGTAGGGTATCATAAGGCCCACTGAGGGTCATCCCCCCAGGAAAAAAACTTGAGA
>NC_066540.1:10231012-10251012 GCF_024679095.1 Eriocheir sinensis | reverse complement strand
AAAAAGAAAGAAAAACGAACGAAAAGGCCATTCAGAAAGTAAAAACAAAACAAAACATGAGAAAGTCTGCCAAGCGCATGATTTCTCAAAGGTACATGCATGACTTATTTACATGACTACCACGATGTCTGGGACGTGACTCAGTGCAGGGTGATGAGGGCTTGTAGAGGCTGGCGTCATGAGGGCCGAGGACTGGGCATGCGTGAGGTGTACATACAAGGTGGTGGGGGACGTTACCTGATTGGCGCCACGCTGAGGGAATCCCTGTGAGTGGCAGAACGGAAATGATCGACTCTTCCTCCACCAGCCGTCGCCTTTTCTTGTCCCTCTTCCACCCTCTTCCTTTTCTTTTTCTCTCGTCATTCTCTTCCTGTTTGATCTCTTCCACGTACTTTCTTTTACCTTCTTCCTTCTTCTACTTGTCCTCGTTTTTGTCCTCCTTGTTGTTTTATTCTCGCCTTTTCTTGTCCCTCGTCCACCCTCTTCCTCTTTTTTTTCTCTCGTCATTCTCTTCCTCTTTGATCTCTTCCACGTGCTTTCTTTTACCTTCTTCTTTCTTCTACTTGTCCTCGTTTTTGTCATCCTCGTTGTTTTATTCTCGCCTTTTCTTGTCCCTCGTCCACCCTCTTCCTCTTCTTTTTCTCTCGTCATTCTCTTCCTCTTTGATCTCTTCCAAGTGCTTTCTTTTACCTTCTTCCTTCTTCTACTTGTCCTCGTTTTTGTCATCCTCCTCGTTGTTTTATTCGCTTCTAATCTCTTCTTTTGCTATTTAACATTTTTCTTCTTGTTTTCTTCCTGTTCGATCTTCTCTACGTGCTGTCTTTTGCTTTTTCCCTTCTTACTCCTCGTTTTCCTCATTATTCTCCTCCTCATTTATTCTTTACTTGTCTCTTTCTCTCCTATTTAACCTTTTATTTTCATGTTTTTCTTCCTATTCAATCTTTTTCACATGATTTCTTTTATCTTCTCTTTTTCTAGTCGTCCTCCTTTCCGTTTTCGTCATCATCCTTCACCTCTCATTTATCTCTTCTCCTAGTCTCTCTCTTTTCTATTTACCCTTTTCTTGTTTTCCTTCTTGTTCGATTATTTCCACGAGCCGTCTTCTACCTTCTTCCTTCTTCCTTTTGTCCTCCTCTTCGTTTTCGTCATCATCCTTCACCTCTCTTTTATCTCTTCTATTCTCTCTCTTTTCTATTTACCCTTTTCTTGTTTTCCTTTTTGTTCGATCATTTCCACGTGCTGTCTTCTACCTTCTTCCTTCTTCCTCTTGTCCTCCTCTTCGTTTTAGTCATCATCCTTCACCGATTTTATTCTCTTCTTGTCCCTTCCGTTTCTATTTAACCTTTTCTTTTCCTATTTTTCTTTCTGTTCGATCTTTTCCACGTGCTTTCTTTTACCTTTTTCCTCCTCTACTTGTCTTTCTCTTCGTTTTCGCAATCATCCTCCATTTCTTTTCTTCTTTCTTTCTTTTCTATTTAACCTTTCCTTGTTTTTCTTCCTGTTCGATTTTTTCCACAAGCTTTCTTTTACCTTTTTCCTTCCTCTACTTGTCTTCCTCTTTGTTTTCGTCATCATCTTCCAACTCTTCTTCTTTTCTTCTCTTCTCTCTTTCTTTTCTACTTAACCTTTTCTTGTTTTTCTTCCTGTTCGATCTTTTTCACATGCGTTCTTTTACCTTTTTCCTTCTCTCTGTCTTTATCTTCGTTTTCGTTACCATCCTCCATTTCTTTCCTTCTTTCTTCTTTATTCAACCTATTCTGTTTTTGTTTTTATTCCGTTCTACCTTTTCCACGTACTTTCTTTTACCTCCTTCCTTCTCCTACTCGTCATTCTTGTGTTTTCGTCCTCCTCCTCCTCCTCTTTTTCTTTCTTCTAACTTTCTTTTCTGTTTTACCTTTTCTATAATTGATTTTCTTTTTCTCATTTTTCTTCTCTTTCATTACTCCCGACAATTCCCTTCATTTCCTTGCTCAGTGCGGTCATGCTTCTCATCTCTCTTCCTTTCCACACTTTCCTAATACCTTCACTTCTTCCACCTCGGCTACCTGTTAATCGCACCTTCAGATTTCTCTCTCTCTCTCTCTCTCTCTCTCTCTCTCTCTCTCTCTCTCTCTCTCTCTCTCTCTCTCTCTCTCTCTCTCTCTCTCTCTTCATTTTTTTCTTTTTTCTCTGCTTTTTCATGTCCCTTTTTATTATTTTTCTTCCTGTCTGTCTATGTCATTCTACCTGCGACTCTCCCAGCCTCCATATCTATCTATCTTTCTCTCTGCCTGCCACCCATTCCCTTCTTTCATCCATTCCACATCTCTATTTTTATCTCACATCGCCATTACTTTCCTTCCTTCGCCGCCTCTTCTTCCGCCGCCTCCTCCTCCTCCTCCGGTTAATTTTGCAAGTGCAGTCAGGCGCCGCTCAAGTTTTCATTACCAGTGAAGTTTCAATTATTTATAGACAAGTGGGGGCGATTCAGCGCCATCAGACCCTCCTCGTGCAGGGAAGGTGTGTGCGGTGAAGGGTGAGGAAAGAACGTGGGGGTTAGCAAGTGAGAGAGAGAGAGAGAGAGAGAGAGAGAGAGGAGGAGGAGGAGGAGGAGGAGGAGGAGGAGGAGGAGGAGGAGGAGGAGGAGGGATGGCGAACCATGCAAGAATCATATGCTTTTAATACTCCAAAAATAACTCAAGATAATATAAGAGCACAGTGCATTTCCGATAGCGAGACGCTCGTCACTATTCTTGGCTGACCGCAGAGAGGACAGGACACTGCTGTGCTTCATTATTGTTCATGTGTGTGCTTTACGTTCTCAGCATGCATAAGTGTGTGTATTACTGTGGTGCATATCATGTACATTCATAATGAACCAAATTATGGCGCTTTTAATAAATTATTTTAAGTTCCCTTCGTTAATTAATGAGTGGCAATGTCATTAAATTTATACCATATTTTCTGAAATTATTTATCTCTATTCTATAGAACGTGCTGAATGAATTACATACTCAATGTTATGTAGATAGTGTCTTTTTTTTTTTTTTGGTGGTCGGGATATTGGCGAATTTTTATTTGGTATAAATCAACATTATCCCTGAGCTTTATGGCTGAGGAAAGCATGTATCTGTAGTCATTACGTAATAGAAGATAAAATAAATGTAGCTCCTACGATCTGGGAATGTAGGAGGTAAAAGTCAGAGACTGGGCTCCTTTCATGTATATTTAATCTAGACCAAGGGTTCCTAACCTGAATAGCTCACCCGAAGTGGATTAACTTGGTATTTTCTGTGGGTTAATGGGGAGACACAGGGCGACCAAGAACAGATCTATAAATAGAATCATACTCATTGTGTTAGGCTTTGAAATATGACAGGCTGAATTTATCGTTTACTGTAATTTTATTCAAAATCAAATAACTTCTCTGCATAATATAGCACAAAAAAATTCATTAATAAATGTTTGAATTAACCATGAATTAAGTCTCGTATTCTAACTAAAATCTAAATATCAAAATGTTAAGATGGATAAAATGCAATTGTGGAAGCATAAGCAATGAACGGTAATGAGTGAATGGAGGTGTGGAAAACGGGGTAATAGTAAGCAATGGTTGTGAACCCCTAGTTTAGACTCTAAGAGTTCTGCGGAATGGGGACGAGGCTTTTTTTTATTTTTTATTTTTTATTTTTATTTTTTACTCCATTCTCTGTCTTTATTGGAAACAGAGTTACAGGTAATAAGGGAAATGAAGCTTAACAATATTTTCGCTCTATAAATAGCGTGCACACAGTGGAGTGAAAAGGCGAGTTACAACTGCAACGGCGGCGGAAGAAGAGGCGGCGAAGGAAGGAAAGTAATGGCGATGTGAGATAAAAATAGATATGTGGAATGGATGAAAGAAGGGAATGGGTGGCAGGCAGAGAGAAAGATAGATAGATATGGAGGCTGGGAGAGTCGCAGGTAGAATGACATAGACAGACAGGAAGAAAAATAATAAAAAGGGACATGAAAAATCAGAGAAAAAAGAGAAAAATGAAGAGAGAGAGAGAGAGAGAGAGAGAGAGAGAGAGAGAGAGAGAGAGAGAGAGAGAGAGAGAGAGAGAGAGAGAGAGAGAGAGAGAGAGAGAGAGAGAGAGAGAGAGAGAGAGAGAGAGAGAGAGAGAGTGAGAGAGAGAGAGAGAGAGAGAGAGAGAGAGAGAGAGAGAACAAGTAGCGAAGGTGGAAGCATGAAGCAAAAGGAAAGGAAGAGAGATGAGAAGCATGACCGCACTGAGCAAGGAAATGAAGGGAATTGTCGGGAGTAATGAAAGAGAAGAAAAATGAGAAAAAGAAATTAAACATAAAATATTATTAATTACTAGGTTCCTCCGCTAATACACTAACTGAAGCTGCTCATTCCATCATTGTTGGAGGACACATTTAGAGTGAACAAGAGGTAAATTATACACCCACACCAAATACCGAACCCCCCACACACACACACACAGCGCAGCCACCCACACAAAGCTTTACCATTATTAACAGAGAATGTACCCTGAGCTGATGCGTTGTCTCACCCACACGTGAAGTATTTCCAAGTCTTCAGCCCTTGCGTGAGTCATTGCAGACTTTGACGTAATTTTGAGTACACAAGACTTATGGAGACCTATCAGGCTCTTTCTTTTCTTATCATGAGCTTTGTGGATGCCCCTCTCAGGTCTACTTTGTTCCGAACCTGGTTGCCCCTTCGACGTTAGTGTTGATGATTCTTATATGTCTAAACTTGTTGTGCTACTCACTCTTGGGTTGATGACTGCTGTGTCTAAACTCATTGTCCTGCTCCCTTTAGTACTGATGACTACTCTGTGCATCTAAACTGACTATCCTGCCCACTCTAGTGTTGATTACTCTGTGTGTTTAAACTGGCTGTCCTCCCCATTCTAGTGCTGATGACTCTAATCTATGTATAAACTGACTGTCCTTCCCACTCTAATGTTGATGACTGTTCTGTCTCTAAACTGGATGGTCTATCTTCCCTAATACTGATGACTCTATTGTGCTTAACCTTATTGTTCCATTGGCTCTACTGCTGATGATTCTACTCTACTCAGTGTGTTTAGGGCTGATGACTCTACTGCAGTTATTTATTTGTGTTTACTCTATGTTTAATATTTGACGGGAATTACAGAAAACACTTTACGTATATTAGTTTATATTCTATTAGTTTCAAAGGAGCTCAGTTTAATTTCCAAGCGTTCAGAAAAAAACGACTCCTGTTTATTCTTTACGAACACTTACCAGACTAATCCTTCGCCAATAAATATTTTCAGTTATGTATTTAAATATCGATATAACTTGGTGAGTGGCTTCCTCGAAGCTGAGCGTTTTGTTTCGTCACTGCCCTTTTTTCCCTCCATATGCTAACTTATTAAGAAACAGGGTTCCATTGTGTGTCGAGGTATCTCCCACAGACACATAAATAGTCAACTGTTATTTGTCTCAGCAACATATTTCATTAATTGGCTGTCTTGAACAGTTCACTTTGCGTCACATCATTTTTTTTTTGTACGTGTGTATGTGTGATCTGCTGCCACTTTCGTGTTTACCACTGAGATGGACTCGCAAACTATATGTCTTTCCTCCTTCATCGGCACAACTCTACGAAACTTTAAACTTATTTGCATCTCACGCTTCCACCTTACTTATCCACGAGTTTGCCGAAAGCTTTACTTTTTTCATTCCTTTCCAAGTAGAGTGAGAGAACCGTCTGCCTACCTTTTTTTCACCTTCACACGACTAAAACTTTTATAAGTCATTACTGGAACTAATTGGCTTTCAATCTTTTGAAATTCTTTCTCTTGTTTGCAGGAGATAATTAAGGCATTATTTTATTAGCAACCCTAAGTCTGAATTCTTTGCAGTAACAAATGTAGATTAGTCTTGTAGGGACAGAGGAAGCATAACTAATAACTTAAAAAAAAAAATGTTGTCCTTGTATAGTATTGGAAAGGTCATCAGTCTTTTGGGTTCTACTAATCTTTGGAAGAGCAACACTAATGCCGACAAACTTTAATTCGGCCCTTAGTCTGCCTCTTTCACCAAAGAAAAGTGCCATGCACTCCGCACTTTTTTTTTATTTTACCAAAAATTATAAGTGCAGTTCTATCGTGTTAGGACGAATTCTTTATGGTCACATTATCATGTTATAATAGATTTAACTTTTCATATTTTGACTCGAGACCTTTGTAAGGTTGTTAATCTTTCCTGAATCCTTTCGAATCGCATTTAATTTAAATTGCACTGAAACAAACACCTTTCTAAGATTCATGTAGATTGTGAACCACACACACACACACACACACACACACACACACACACACAGCAGCAGCAGCAGCAGCCTGGGTACAATCAGCTGTTGGCTTGTCAGGCGTGAACGAAGACTGGTCAGGTTTATCAAACTGCTAATTTGTTCATGCCACGGCGGTGGAGAATATTCTACGTATTTCATTTCTAAAACTGTTAGTAAAATAAGTTTCACACATTTCATAAGCTCTACAACTGTCATAAACATCTCATACACACTTCTAACAATAACAGTACAAAACGTTGCATAGCCTGAAAACTCCCTATTTGATTAAATAATCTGATGAGTAACTCATGCATTTAATCAACATTACTACTATTTTCTACATCTTCAATGGTGCAGACCTGAACAACCTCTACACAGAAAAAAAATCCTACCAAAAACTGCATTGCCTCGGACACCCTAAGGAACCTTATGGAATCCACAAGGGTACTTCACACGTTTCATCTACATTACTCCACGTCTTCCGAGTACACCTTCACATAGTTCCATATACTACTACGCAGCCTCTAATAATATAATTTCTTGTAGCTTTACAAAGTTTGTCAGCCCTGCACACCCATATATATATATATATATATATATATATATATATATATATATATATATATATATATATATATATATATATATATATATATATATATATAATTATCTACATATCTAATGTACCCACATATATACTTCCACACGTCCTTTCAATACTCTATTTTTTAATTTTTCCTCTCTTTAGATAGTACACCATCCTTACAAAGTTCAACACATCTACCTCTCCTCATCAGTCAACTACTTCCCATTATACTTTTACACACCCTGTCATTAATTAAAGCTTTTCCTAATCTACCACAACCTCGCCCAGCTCCACATATCTCGTTCACTCTCATAACACTTCACCTATCCGCGTAACGTAGTCTTTCAATACATATCAGCCCTGCACTGTGTCACACGACTCACTCCGATCCCCCAGCACGGAACTCCTCGAGCAGTTCCCCAATATACACCTCTCCAGATGGCAACAAGTCTGGTATGAACTTTTAGGACTGACATTTTAATCTTGCCTACAGTACCCCCTGCCCTCCCCCTCCCTATCGTCTCACCTTCTCTGACCTTCTCTCCTCATCCTTTCCCTCGCCTTCCTTCCTCTCTCCCTTCCCGCTGAGGATGAACGGCGGGAGGACGTCTTAGGAAGCTTTGGAGGCTGGAGGGCAAGAAAATGGAGGAGGAGGAGGAGGAAGAGGAGGAGGAGGAGGATAAAAGGAGGAAGATGATGATGGTTAGGAGGAGAAGAAAAGGAAGGGGATTATGAATTTAACGTGGAGACGGGTATACGAGGTAGGAGTGAATAGGAGGAACATAATAAGGATGAAGAGGAGGTAGAGGAAGAGGACGAGGAGAATAACGACGGAGACTACGACAACCACGACAAGAAAGAAGAGGCTCAGGAGGAGTAGGCCTACGGGTAGAAAATTACTCCAAAGAAGATCCGTTGCTATTCTTTTACACTTTTCATGGGTCTTCTCTAATCAAGTCTATGTTTCCCTCGCAGTGGACTGGTTTCTTAGGTAGCAGATCACGTGTTTTCCTCTGAGTCACTCGGTTCATGCGTTAGTTAAGAGTAATCGATATGTTTTCCTTCTTGGAGACAATAACAGAGATCAGAGAAATAAAAAAAGAAGAATATTTTAAGATAGTTTCGCCGATCATATAAAGAAAAAAAAAATACTTTGAAAATTTGGGCTAAAGAATCACTATTATCGGTTTTCGAAATAAAATTGATAAACCTGATTTTGAAGCTTTTTTTTTACCAAAGCTGAACTTTCTATAGTTGGTTTTGAGTACTAATTGGACTGTTTCTCACAAACTGAAATACCTGAAACTTGGTAACTATTTCAAAGGCTTGTATGGTTGAAATGAATGGTATTTTCTGAAGAAACGCAAATACATACAGATGAAATCCAACATTTTTTGGGTATTATAATCGTGTCGAGTTCTTTCTTGGGAAAATGTATAGTGGCTATAATAAAAAAAATTCTTTTTGATCTGTCGTACCCAAAAAACCTATCAATAAAGCCTTTTTATTTTAGCTTTTAAGGAAATATTTCAGATACGGCGGATAGACCGGTACTGATGGCGCTTGTCGTAACGCCCATGACATTTCTTTGAAATGGCTAAAGCAGCATACCTCTGGCAATACACACACACACACACACACACACACACACACACACACACACACACACACACACACACACACACACACACACACACACACACACACACACACACACACACACACTAACACACACACAGTTGGTTCAGCACCCTACTCGTATTCCCGACCGTCTTGGAGACAGGCCCAACATTCTAGACCTCTTCCTTACCTCTAATCCTTCTGCTTACTCTGTCAAACTGTTCTCTCCGTTGGGCTCCTCCGATCATAACCTTATTTCTGTATCCTGTCCTATCGCTCCTGTACATCCTCTGGACCCACCGAAGAGGCGATGCTTCTGGCATTTTGCTTCAACTCGGTGGGACGACTTTTCCGATTTCCCGTGGAATGGTTACTGCTTCCAGGAGAGAGACCCCTCTGTGTGTGCTCAGCGCATCACAGAGGTGATTGTCTCAGGAATGGAGGCATACATTCCACGTACTTTCTCTATTCCTCATGCTAAAAAGCCTTGGTTTAATCATGCTTGTTCTCGTGCTATTAAAGATAGAGAGGCAGCTCACAAAAGGTTCCAGAGCCTTAGAACTCCTGCTAACTTTGATCTTTACATTTCAGCCCGGAGTCGTGCCAAATCTATTCTCCGACTTACCAAAACTTCTTTCATTAATAGAAAATTAATAGAAAACCTTGCTTCTTCTAATTCTTCCCGTGACTTCTGGCATCTAGCCAAAAATATCTCCTCCAATTTCACTTCTTCCTCTTTCCCTCCTCTCCTTAACCCTGACGGCAGCACTGCCGTCTCATCTGTCTCTAAAACTGAACTCTTCGCTCAAACTTTCTGTAAGAACTCCACCCTGGACGATTCTGGGCATATTCCTCCTACTCATCCCCCCTCTGACTCCTTTATGTCTGTTATTAAGATTCTTCCAAATGATGTTTTCTATGCCCTCTCTGGCCTCAACACTCAGAAGGCTTATGGACCTGATGGAGTGCCTCCTTTTGTCCTTAAAAACTGTGCTTCTGTGCTGACACCCTGCCTGGTCAAACTCTTTCGTCTTTGCCTATCAACATCTATCTTTCCTTCCTGCCGGAAGTATGCCTTTGTACAGCCTGTGCCTAAGAAGGGTGACCGTTCCAATCCCTCAAACTACCGTCCTATAGCTTTACTTTCCTGTCTATCTAAAGCTTTTGAATCAATCCTTAACCGGAAGATTCAAAAGCACCTTTCCACTTTAAACCTTCTATCTGATCGCCAGTATGGATTCCGCAAGGGGCGTTCTACTGGCGATCTTCTTGCTCTCTTAACTGACTCTTGGTCATCCTCTCTTAGCCGTTTCGGTGAAGCTTTCTCTGTTGCGCTAGACATATCGAAAGCCTTCGATAAAGTCTGGCACCAGTCTTTGTTTTCTAAACTGCCCTCTTTCGGATTCTATCCCTCTCTCTGTTCCTTTATCTCCAGTTTCCTTTCCGGCCGTTCTATCTCTGCGGTGGTAGACGGTCACTGCTCTTCCCCTAAACCTATCAACAGTGGCGTTCCACAGGGCTCTGTCCTATCACCCACTCTCTTCCTATTATTCATCAATGATATTCTTTCCATAACAAATTGTCCTGTCCACTCATACGCCGACGACTCCACTCTGCATTATTCAACTTCTTTCAATAGAAGACCCTCTCAACAGGAAGTAAACGACTCCAGACTGGAGGCTGCAGAACGCTTAACCTCAGACCTTGCTATCATTTCCGATTGGGGCAGAAGGAACCTTGTGTCCTTCAATGCCTCAAAAACTCAATTTCTCCATCTATCAACTCGACACAATCTTCCAAACACCTATCCCCTATTCTTCGACAACACTCAGCTGTCACCGTCTTCAACACTAAACATCCTCGGTCTATCCTTAACTCAAAATCTCAACTGGAAACTTCATATCTCCTCTCTCGCTAAATCAGCTTCCTCGAGGTTGGGCGTTCTGTATCGTCTCCGCCAGTTCTTCTCCCTCGCGCAGTTGCTATCCATATACAGGGGCCTTGTCCGCCCTCGTATGGAGTATGCATCTCACGTGCGGGGAGGCTCCACTCACACAGTTCTTCTGGACAGAGTGGAGTCTAACGGCGGAATTTTCAGTGAAGCTCTTCCCTCTTCGTCGAAGCGTCGCTTAGAGAGTGTGTTTCCGTGAAGAGATATTTTCAAACCCTAGTTTCTCTTCCCCCTTCGAAACAATCTTTCCGTGTAGTGTTGGTACTACTGCAAATCAAACAAACGTTGAAAACCGAAACATTAATGCATTTTAGGTACATTTCTATGATGGAAAATATTGTGTGGCAAGTACTTATGTAAGCAGTGCTTGATACAGTGACACACTATATATAGCAGAAAATTTACATTGATGGGTTTAATTGGTTGGTATCTGTGGCTATGTTTACTTCGCTCTGATATCGTCCCGTTACCTGCGGGCGGAGCTTAGGAGACCTCGTTAGAATAAACTGCTATTATTTTCTTTATTTTCCTCCTGTTCCATGAGATCTCTTTCTCCCTTCGTTATTTCTCCCTTGTAAATATATTTTTAACTAGCTTTAGAGCTCCTATCAGTGGGTGGAAAATGGTATCATCTATATTGCTGAGCTTTGCTAAGCTCCACCCACAGGTGACGTCACGAGTTTGGAGATTGGCTGTGGGAAGCCCAGCACGGAGTACCACATAGCACCACATATTCATACAGACTTGTGAAACATTCTCCCGGAGGCCGAAGCCTAGCTGTCAGTCCGTCACTTTTAAATTTGTCCCAGCACTCTTCATGCTTATGGTTTGAAGTGCCCGCCCTACAAACGCTTAAAAAGGAGAACTGTTGTGAATAGTTGAGTCTGAAGGGCGGGGCATACTGGCTTGGAGGTGCGTTCCAGTGTTGGCTTAAATTATCATGGGAACCGTGAAGTCTTGAATAAACAGAAAAAAATAATGTTTCTCGCATTGTATGACTTTTATATAAGGCCTAGAAAATTTAAATTGTTCTTATACCCAACTAATAATACAGCAACATGGAAAAATGTTGTAATAAAGCATTAAATGTGCGAAGATCTTAGCGAAGAGCGGGCCTTCACCTCCTCTTCGTCACGAGAAGAAATTAGTTCATTTCTTTCCCGCTCGTCGCTTCGCGCGCTGCATCTAAGACACTCCTCGTCACTGAGCATACCATTTGGTCCACGAAGCCTCGTTTCCTCGCGGGAAGGGGGAAGAGATTCACTGAGAATACGGCCGTAAGGCTCTTCGTCTCATCAGCTCTCCTCCTCCTACTGAAGTCTTCTACCTCTTAAATTCCGCCGCGATGTTGCCTCTCTTTCTATCTTCTATCGATATTTCCACGCTGACTGCTCTTCTGAACTTGTTAACTGCATACCTCCCCCCCTCCCGCAGCCCCGTTGCACACGAATTTCTACTCATGCTCATCCCTATACTGTCCAAACCCCTTATGCAAGAGTTAACCAGCATCTTCACTCTTTCATCCCTCACGCTGGTAAACTCTGGAACAATCTTCCTTCATCTGTATTTCCTCCTGCCTACGACTTGAACTCTTTCAAAAGGAGGGTATCAGGACACCTCTCCTCACGAAATTGACCTTTCTTTCGGCCACCTCTTTTGATTCTTTTTTGGGAGCAGCGAGTAGCGGGCTTTTTTTTATCATTGTTTTCTTTTTTTGTGCCCTTGAGCTGTCTCCTTTGTTGTAAAACACACACACACACACACACACACACACACACACACACACACACACACGCAAACACACACACATACACAAAAACACACACACACACACACACACACACACACACACACACACACACACACACAACTCTGAGGACTAGTAAAAGAGAACACCTACGTATGAGGCAATATACGAGTGTGTATATATATATATATATATATATATATATATATATATATATATATATATATATATATATATATATATATATATATATATATATATATATACTCTATTCACAGCGAGTTCAAAAGGGGAAAGTTCTAATAATGGTCGGCGTAGCGATTCCTGGTGCTGACTGATCACACCGTGTATACGTACTGTGTGTAAATACCAAGTGAAGTACTGTTTACACTTGTCACGTATGTACATGTACTGTTCTAAATGAAAATATCACGTCAACTTTAATACAGTCAGCAAATTTAGATATCGGAGAAAACTTTTGTTCTCTTGTTCTGGATATAAAAAAAAATATATAGCTAATTGTACTTACGATATTAAAGATTATGATGAAAATGAATGAATGTCACGTTGTGATGATTTATTGGAACTACATTATAAGGTTTTTGTAGGCTGCAGATAGTGTAAAAATATGCAATCATTAGATATAAAACTGCCATTGTGATGATGGAAATGTGCGTGAAACAAAAAATGCACTAAGTAGAACCCTTTGAGATACCATCAGCAGTAGTCTGCAAAAAACTACTCTTTTTTATGTTACTGCTGAGAAACGAAGAATCGGATCGAGGTCAGGCAGGTCACGGGGCGCTTCGGGAAAAGTTTTCAGCACGCCCTTTAATTTGGCGATGTTTATGTCTCCGTGGAAGTGTTTGTCCCCAGTGGTGCAGCTGTCCTTGTTATCTCCACCTGCTCGTCTTTGTCTTCGTCAGGGAGTCTTTGTTTGCGCGTTTATCTGTTGTCTGTCTGCTTGTCTAGATCATTCATTCTCTCTCTCTCTCTCTCTCTCTCTCTCTCTCTCTCTCTCTCTCTCTCTCTCTCTCTCTCTCTCTCTCTAATTTTGAAATAACAACCGATGAAGTCCTTAAAGCCCTCCAATCACTTAAAACAAATAAAAGTCCGGGACCTGACAAAGTATATCCTACTCTGCTCAAAGAAACAAAGAGCGAAATACTCTCCTCCCTCACTACCGTATTCAATATGTCCTTGCGACAAGGCATCGTCCCTTCGGATTGGAAAAAGGCTAACGTGACACCGATTTTTTAGAAAGGAGACAAAAAACTACCAGGTAATTACAGGCCCATTAGTCTAACTTCGGTTGTAGGTAAGCTACTTGAGAGCATAATTAGAGACAAAATTGTGAGTTACCTTGAAAGCCACTTATTAATTGGGGACTCACAACATGGCTTCCGTAACAAAAGATCTTGCCTTTCAAACCTATTAACTTTTTATAACGACCTCTTCACGATTTATGACGTAACCAAATCACTGGGCGTAGTCTATCTTGATTTCCAGAAAGCGTTTGATAAAGTCCCACATCATAAATTATTTTACAAATTAAAGCAAATAGATATTGACGGTCAAGTACACTAATGGATCGTGAATTGGTTGAGCAACAGACAACAAAGAGTGGTGATTGACGGATTTAACTCAAGAGTGGGCGCCGGTCACAAGTGGCATCCCTCAGGGCTCGGTTCTTGGCCCAGTGCTCTTCATTATTTACATCAACGATGTGGAAGTTGGACTCAGTAATCGCATTAGTAAATTTGCAGACGACACAAAGATTGGTAACTCGGTTCACACTGACGAAGACAGGCAAAGCCTCCAAGAGGATTTGCACAAAATATCAGCTTGGTCTGATAGATGGGAGATGCCCTGTAACGTAGACAAGTGCCAGGTCCTTCAAGTTGGAACAAGAAATAAGAAGTTCGATTACGAAATGCGCGGTGTTAAACTCAAAAGCGTTCAATGCGTTAAGGACTTGGGGGTCAAAATCGCGTCAAACCTCAGATTCTCACAGCAATGCATCGATGCAGCAAATAAAGCGAACAGAATATTGGGCTTCATTAAAAGAAACTTTTTATTCAAGAATAAAGATGTAATACTTGCACTATACAATAGTTTAGTCAGACCCCACTTGGAATATGCGGTACAGTTTTGGTCTCCCCACCATGCAAAGGACATTGTTAAATTAGAAGGTGTTCAGCGTCGGGCAAAAAAAAAGATCCCTTCCTTGCGCAACAAATCTTACGAAGAAAGGCTTTCCACCCTTAACATGTTCTCTCTTGAGAAACGTCGCCTCCGAGGAAAACTGATCGAATGTTTTAAAAAAACTTAATGGTTTCACGAATGTAGACAGATCAACATTGTTTATGATCGATGAAACTTTGCGTACGAGGAACAATGGCGTAAAACTCAAATGTAGACAAGTAAATTCAGACTGCAGCAAATTTTTCTTCACCAACGTTGTAGTGCGAGAATGGAATAAGCTCCCACCGTCAGTGGTCCAGTGTAACACGATTGACTCCTTGAAAAACAAGCTCGACCGTCACTTCCTTCAACTTAATATCAACTAGAGTTGAAATGCAACGTTTTGGAGCCTTCTGATTAATGTAAAATCACTTAGGTTTAAGGACAGACCACCTAGTCTGGACCATGGGGTCTGTGTGGTCTGATTTTCTATGTAAATCTATGTAAATCTCTCTCTCTCTCTCTCTCTCTCTCTCTCTCTCTCTCTCTCTCTCTCTCTCTCTCTCCGACCAAGTCAGGAAAAGCCTCCAAGATTTGTGTAGAATTTTAGCTTGGGCTTATAGATGGGATAGGCTAAATGTGCCAGGTTAAATAATGAGACAAAGCTCAAGTAAAAAAAAAAAAATAAATAAATAAAAATCAGGCGCTATTTTTTCACTCCTGTTGTCGCACGTGAATGAAAGAAAAAAAAAAAAATCCCATCCTCAGTGGTTCACTTTAACACGATTGATTCATTTAAATACAGTCTTGATCACCACTTCCTTCACCTGAGATTTGCTAAAGCAGGAAAGCAAGGTCTTGGTGGCCCTTTGATTTAATTAACTTTTACATAAGTTTAAAAAGTCTCTCTCTCTCTCTCTCTCTCTCTCTCTCTCTCTCTCTCTCTCTCTCTCTCTCTCTCTCTCTCTCTCTCTCTCTCTCTCTCTCTCTCTATATATATATATATATAAATATATATATATATATATATATATATATATATATATATATATATATAAATATCCGGTTATCTTCCATTGTTTTATGGCACCTCACACCCTGATGGGGAGCCCCGGACCGAACGTTTTGTGTTGGAAGGGCGGTCTGACGCCGATGGAATACCTGCCCGCAAATTAAATTTTGTAGTGGAGCACAGATTGGCTTTTTGAATGGATATTTGCAACATTCCGAATCTTCCGAGTCACTGATTGGTTGCTGGAGGAGGTCAGACACCTAAATTAGATGCGATTAGGTTATGGCACAAACGTATAAACAAAACTATAAGGATACTACAACTAATCAGTCAGCCATAACAAGGGACGCAGGTCATTACAATTAATTATTCACTGTTTTCTACGTGCATATATCGAGCTAACATTCATTTGAAGCTTTCAGCCGTATTTACACTTACTACATGACTACTATTTTTTTCATTCACTGACTACTTTATTTTTTTTTTTTATTGTCTTCCAGAATTTTAAAACCAAGTTCAATTTTCACCTACAACTGCGGGTCTGAACATTGTTTTCAGAAGAAAAAAAAATGTATCAGTCACATTTGTTATTTATTTGTATCCGTTTATCTTGCAATGAGGTCAACACGCAGCCTACGCCCTTTCAGAGAATGAACTTTAACCTGCTCTGATTTGTCCTTATATTGTACGGTCCTTAGTCATTTGACCATATATGTCAAATGACATAATTTATATGAAAATGTTCTGCAGAGATCCGTTCTGTGCGTAATACGGGCCTCATAATTGAATGGGGGCTCCTAAAAGACATGACAGTTGTTGTATAAGTATCTGGGTAATACTTTACCCATTACTAACCAGGTTCAATGAATAAACTCTCATGAAATAGTTGGAGGCCGCCTTCCATCGCTACGTATATATATATATATATATATATATATATATATATATATATATATATATATATATATATATATATATATATATATATATATATATATATATATATATCCCATGCGATGAGAACTTGATGACGATGAAAGTGAAACAGATTCAGTGTCAAATCTCTTCCTTTAATGTTTGCTTCTAATAAAGTATATATGCTTGGGAAGGGAACGGTTCATTTACAAAGCAGACTATTAGACCTGTGTAACTGGCGTAACACCCTTGTTATCATGGCGGTGAATGAGCGTGCCTCGAGATATGTGTTTGTTTCCATTGTAGTGGTGCACAACCATAAAAGAGTTGCCCGTTTACAGAACTTTCAAATTTCGAAGAAGTTAAAACTTGCTGGCTCTCGACTCCAACGACAAGAGGCACCCACACTAAAGCACACACGACAGTGACGAAGAAAAGTGAGGTTTGGAGAATGACTCGATCCTCAATTGTTCACTGTAAAAGTTTCTCTAAATGTGCAGTGATTTGCCGATCATCCAATCCTTTGCAACAGAACAAGGACGCATTGCTTCAAGAATTAAGTTTGACAAGATACTCAGAGGAATCTCAACATATAACTAATTAGGGTTCCGTCTTTGAAAATTGAGGGATCTGGCGTGCTCAGGAGTCACTGAGGAACAGTCTCTAACCAGTTTCTTTTACCTGACACACTTGATCATGTGCATGCATGAGATAACTTTAAATTTTATAAGCAACTAAAAAGCAGCTTGGATGTTTAATGACTGAGGATATACCACAGCTCTAGAGGGTATTAATTAGGAAGGAAATGGGATTAACTGGTGAATTATTACTTTACTTTTGCGAGTAACTTTTGGGTAGGCGGTGGCTGAGTGGTTAGCGTGCGGGCCCCGCATTCACCGCGTGATGGACGACGCGGGTTCGAATCTGCCGCTACCACCTGGGATTTTTCAGTAACCGCCGAGTGGCTTAAGACAACCCATCAACCCGGACTCCAGAGGAAACCGTCCACCGCCACTATAAAACACTTGCCTGCGCCATGACGGGCTGGGGCCGACTACCAATCAGGCCCCTCAAGAAAGCCTACCGGTGCTATAGGCTGACACGTAAAAAAATAGTAAAAAGGTATCACTGTCTAATTTATTGCACATATGAGACATTATGTCTGGCATGGAGTACTGCAGCCCTTCTGATTAGAGACAACAAGAAGTATTTCGTGGGGATTTGATGATGTCAAAGGTTTATTAAATGTCAATGACCTTAAACCCGCTTACTAAACCTGGGAAAGCTTCTTCCCGAGTCTGTCTTTCAGGGAAGTACTATCTAGACAGTAAAAGGCCTTAAAACATATCGGGAACAGATGAGTATTGAGCTCCTGGGGCCAAGTTCATTAAGCATGTGTGAGGCTAACACCCCGAATAGACAGTTCCTTCTAGCTGGTGGAATGGGGACTCACGACCCACAAATCTGAAAAGCTTGGTGAGAATCAAGGGTTGGAAGATCTCGAGACTGTTTACATCGGTGAGGAGTTGCTGAAGATATTAGGTGATGATATATGATTTCCGCATCGATTGCATTGATTGGGTGGGATCTTTCTCCATATTCAAAGAGGGAAAGAATGTCTGATCATTCTAAACATAAAAGAAAAAAAAAGACTAGTAGGATGGCAAAACGAATCATATCCCAGTGCTCAGTGACTCATTCATCCACTCCTTAGGCGAGTTCGTAAATAACTTGTCAAGATTAAGTGAACTGAACACTGTAGGTTTACGTTTGTGAAGTGCAAAACTAACCACATCTGGGACAACATTTTACTAAAAGGTAGACGGAGGTTTGTGGACACTTGCAACCCATTAAATCTCAAGAAGACGTAACATTCACTGAGTTAGTAACACTTTTGGTAATTTCTGTACTTATGCAATATTCCCGACAAACGTATTTAGGATTATAGCATATTGTCAAGGGATGCGAGTGTTGGTAAATGCATGAAAAGTGTACATATTTTTTTCCTTATGATATCTGGAGGCAGGTTGGAGGGCGTCTTTGCCACGTCGCCTTTCAACATCTCATGAACCTGGTATTGGACTGAATCATCGATCGGTCATTGTCTGAAAAAAAAAAAAAAATGTTCACTGCCAACCTTTCCTCTGCAACAACACTTTAATATCTGCGTTGTCTCCGGGGGATCTGTGGACAGTTCTCGTGAAGACAGAACGAGGGTCTCTAGGGTGAAGGCAAGGTTCCAGGCTCCTAGGGGGTTCCTGCATCAACAGTGCTGTGTTCATGCCTGAAAGCTGAGCCTTGCGATCTTGAAGAAAATCATGTATCTTGATATCATAATGTATGAAGGCAACTATCGATAAGGAGTAATTTGACGATGTAATTTATTACATGGTTCTATGGACGCGCTCAAATGGAGTAGCCTACATGTATGGCACTTTCGACAACTGTGCCTAAGGAAAGTAAATCTGCAATCCGCTTTCTGAGACATGAACATTAAATGCAGTGACTTTAGTAGACGAACTGCGAGGGAAGGCAGATAGGGAGTCGGGGAGGGTATATTGTGGATATGGAGAAGGCAGGCGATGAATAAGTCGTTCTCCTGAGCCGACACTAGGAAGAGAGGCTTCTTGCAGTCCCCGTATATTCATATGTATCCATGCGTACTTTGCACGATGAACAGAAAGTAACTTAAAGAAATTAGTAAGTGACTGTGTATCAAACCAGGGACTGCATTTAAGGACAAAATATAGTTCGTCGTCGGAACTATTCTTTGTCATTGAACTGCATCTGCAGGGGGCACCCAAGAAAGGAGGGGCCCAAGAGATGCCCATACAGCTCGTGGCTGGGCTGATTTTGACAATACTTTCGAGTGGTTCACAATGGGAGGGGTGGCCGAGTAGAGGTTCGCTTGGGAGAAGTCTCAAGAATAGAGCCTTTGGGTATACACGACAAGGGTGGAACTGCGTATTGCTGACATATTCTGGCATATTGTGTGTGTTCATATTGTGTCTGTTTGGCTTTTTTGATATTATCACAGTATGTCTAATTGTATGTAACCATTTTAATTTCTTTTCTTTCTGCCTTTCTTATCTATTTGTGGCTCTGCCTTTGTCTGTATCTGTAATTCGGTTTGCCCCTGTCTGTCTGTCTGCCTGTCTGCAATTTTATGTCTGCCTCTCTGTCTGGCTTGCTGGGTGTCAGAATGTCTGGCTGGAGGTATATTTTTTTGTATCGTTCATTCTTTCTTTCGTTCTTTTCTTTGTCTGTCTAACTGTCTTTATTTCTGTCTAGCTACCTTTGAATCTAAATATCCCTAATTCTCTCTCTCTCTCTCTCTCTCTCTCTCTCTCTCTCTCTCTCTCTCTCTCTCTCTCTCTCTCTCTCTCTCTCTCTCTCTCTCCATCGGTCTCAGGTGTTCCATTATTAACCTCGTGACTCACCTGGTCGTGACTCGCCTGACTTTCCACACTTTATTGATCCCAGGTATTCCTTCCTCCGTGCCTCCCTCTTCCCTCCACTCCCTCTCCTTTCCCCCCTGCTCTCTCACCTCCTTCACTACCTCCCTTTCCGCCCCCCGATGTCTCCTTTTTCTTTACACACTTCCCTATAAACCTCCGTGTTATTAGATAAGAAAGGAAAGAAATCGAGGGAAGGAAAGAAGAAGGGAGGAAGGGA
>NC_066540.1:10181012-10221012 GCF_024679095.1 Eriocheir sinensis | reverse complement strand
AGTGCTCAAGACGATGAAGAGTAAAAACTAAGTGATCGACAAGATATGATAATTTGTATGTAACAGGGAAGCAACCACTGGATACTAAAGGAAGTTGAAACGCCATGATACTTGTCAGACATATAAAAAATACCGCTTCCCCAATAAAAGCATTGAAATAAAGAACATCCTGGACTAAAGATCTTCCTCAATCCAAAAGCTTAACAGTAAATTTGACTGATTAAGACAAATAGATAGGACCCCAGGAGCGTAGCTCATTTTCTGAACTAAATCACAAGGAAAACACACACACACACACACACACACACACACACACACACACACACACACAACAAACAAACAAACAATAAGTGGGGGAGTCATGTTTGATGTCCTGGTGACTGTATTCAGCCCCAGCCTTTATGAATGCTGCCGGCGTCCACTGAACTGCAATTTCCGGCCTTTAGGAAAAATGTTGCGGATGACGAAAAAAAAAAAAAAAGGAAAAAGAAAAAGAAAAAGAGGAACACGTGGAAAAGTTTATCGCGGGTGTCGACACGTAATTTCCGTGACGCAAATTGGTTGTCAAGTTATTGAGCATTTTCTATATACTACTGAAACAAGTTTTTCAAATTCATTAGTCTTTGAAGAGCTCGCCACTTCTTGAAACTGTGTTCTAGGCATAATATATATAGAGACATTCAATTAGTGAGAGAGAGAGAGAGAGAGAGAGAGAGAGAGAGAGAGAGAGAGAGAGAGAGAGAGAGAGAGAGAGAGAGAGAGAGAGAGAGAGAGAGAGAGAGAGAGAGAGAGAGAGAGAGAGAGAGAGAGAATAATTTACTGCCTCCGCTTTAGGAACGCATTCAGGGCTTAAAAACATGTGATCTAACCTTTTAACATAATTTATGTAGATAATTTAACTAGGTCATGCAAAATCATGTACCCGGTGATCAATTTTTTCGTATAGCAAAGATAACATACCAAAAACAAAAACATCGTAAAACGTTGCTCAATAAAGTTACAGAGGAGGATGCAATAAGCAAATAAATAAATAAACAAATAAATATCACTTCAGATGTGCCTCAACACGCTTTTCTTTGAAAGAGTAAGGCACGGGAAGGACACAATATAATACTGCACGGGCACTCAGAGAGCCAGACCTCCGTCAAAGAAAATACAGGATCGGATAGGAAAATCATGCAGCACTTAAATAAATTTAAATGGCGTAATGAAAAGAATATGTATCGCCAGCCATATTGGCAACAGTCTTATTTTGAAGATGGTCACCATAATTTATTCAGTAAATTTTAACCTCATTTCATCGAAAAGGGGCAAGACCAAGCTCGGGAAGAAGGAAATCTAATATGGAAACTTCTGGGAAAACGACTTCTCTGATACATCGAATCGGCAATCAGTACGCAACGGGAACGTTTTACCCTTTATTTAGCTTTTTTTTTATATAGTTTCGGTGTTGCTTACAGCAGCACCGTGTGTGTAAAGCATATATATTAGTGCCAGAAGTCGAAACTTCCACACCGGAAATAATACCCATCTAACATCAAATTAAATTATACTAGAGATCCCAGGAAGCAAATTACAGCCATGAACGAAATATTCGGGGGACGAAACATCTTATGTTGCCTTTAGCCAGTATGGGGCTATTCACAAGGTAGAGAAGGGTCAGCGTATGTACGATCGGCACTCCATGGTCATATATACCATAAATAGACACAAACCTTAAAACCTAGGAAAAATGAGTAAAATTTGTTTCACGAGTAGCAAGTATCGTGTTTGGACATTTAGCTCTAAACAATAATTTGTATTTCGGAATTTCAAAATAGAAAAGAGAACCGAGATCACTAGGAAAAGTACTTTTTTGCCAGTTCTCCGGGATGCCGCGTGTAGCGCTGTGTGGACAGCCAATACCGTCTATTACCCTGTAAACTGACCTCTTAAGGAAATGCAGTGTAATAATGATGATATTGTTTTAAACATTTTCTTCACTTTGCCCTTTTTTTAGTACTGTGGGGTCCAGTTTGGACGTCAGCAGCTCCATCTCATCTGACACATTGAATAGTTCTTTTAACTTAATACTAAGCTAATACTTAACAGTACTTAATAACAAGCGAACGAGTGGATAGGAAAATTTGTTTTAGAAATACTATTAATGAAAAACAGAGAGTGGGAGACAGAACAAAGCCATGCGGGACGCCACTGTTAATAGGTTTAGGGGAAGAACAGTGACCGTCTACCACAGCAGAAATAGATCGGCCTGAAAGGAAACTGGAGACAAAAGTAAAATATAGGATAAAATCCGTAGGAGTCTGTCAAAAGCTTTTGAAATGCCTGAGACAACAGCAAAAGTTTCACCGAAACCGCTAAGAGAGAATAACCATGTGTCAGTTAGGAAGGCAAAATCACCAGTAGAACGCCCCTTGCGGAACACAGTTACTGGCGATCAGTTAGAAGATCAGAAATTGAGAGATGCATGAGGATTTTTCGTTTAAGGATTGATTAAAAGAACTAAAAGGACAGGAAAGTAAAGCTATAGGGCGGTAGTTTGAGGGATTGGAACGGTCACCCTTCTTAGGCACAAGCTGTATGCAAGCGTACTTTCAGGAGGAAGGAAAGGTAATGTTGAAAGACAGAGACGAAAGAGTTTAACCAGGCAGGATGTCAGGAGAGAAGCACAGAAGGTCAATAGGGCTATCGAAGAGTTTATCAGTGACAAGAATGGAAGAATGAAGATACTGGGCAGCACCTGTATTAGGAAGTTAAAGAGCATATACTGCAGATTGTCCTTCCAGCCCGTATAGTTTCGTGAAACCCTAGTTTTTAATCCTTACTTATTTTTCATGGCATTCAATTTTCTTTAGTAACTACTATTTTTCCACGAATCTTAATTCTTATTTTCGACGAGTAGTTGAAAAATAATACTTGATGTTACACTATGATTATTTTTCATTGATTGGTACACTTACTTTCCTTCCAGTCATATTTCTCTGTCCACAAATTTGATTTCCAGTGAGTAGTTAAGAGACCTGTATAGTACAAGAGTATTTAAACTATTTTCTTTTCTGCAGTCCCCTTATAGCCATTTCATTTCCGTCATAACTGCTTCCTCCATCTCGGAATGTGATCACCGGTGAGTAGCTCTCGTCGTCCCCTGAGCAGCAGCAGTTCGTGTCCCTTCAGGTCTGCTCTTCGTGTCTGACTCACTTGACTCGAGCACGCTTTTGCACTTTATTTCTTAATTCAGCGAGTTTACTCAGCATACTCCTCACGCGACCACTTCTCTCTCTCTCTCTCTCTCTCTCTCTCTCTCTCTCTCTCTCTCTCTCTCTCTCTCTCTCTCTCTCTCTCTCTCCTCTCCTCTCCTCTCCTCTCCTCTCCTCTCCTCTCTTTTCTTTTCTTTTCTTTTCTTTTCTTTTCTTTTCTTTTCTTTTCTTTTCTTTTCTTTTCTTTTCTTTTCTTCTCTTCTCTTCTCTTCTCTTCTCTTCTCTTCTCTTCTCTTCTCTTCTCTCCTCTCCTCTCCTCTCCTCTCCTCTCCTCTCCTCTCCTCTCCTCTTCTCCCTTCTCCTCTTCTCCCTTCTCCCCTTCTCCCTTCTCCCTTCTCCCTTCTCCTCTTCTCCCTTCTCTTCTCTCCTCTTTTCTTCTCTCCTCTTTTCTTCTCTCCTTTTCTCTTTTCTTCTCTCCTTTTCTCTTTTCTTCTCTCCTTTTCTCTCTTCTTCTTTCCTTTCCTTTCCTCTCTTCTTTCCTCTCCTCTCCTCTTCTCTCTTCTCTTCTCTCCTCTTTTCTTCTCTCCTTTCCTCTCTTCTTTCCTCTCCTCTCCGCTCCTCTCCTCTCTCTCTCTCTCTCTCTCTCTCTCTCTCTCTCTCTCTCTCTCTCTCTCTCTCTCTCTCTCTCTCTCTCTCTCAGCCACGTGCGTCACAGCGTGGGCAACATCACCCTCAGGTCTGGATGCCACCAAGGCCTTGCACTAGTTGATGCCTCTCCCGGCGCGGCCAGGAAGCTGCGTCTATTTGTATACCCGGCGTCTAGTCTTCTATTTTCTCCTCACTGGAGGACTCTCTTAAGCGTGTTTACTCCCTCGAGAGTCTCTTCATCCACATAATCCTCCAGCTTGACTTTATAATTTTTGCTTTTTATACAAATATTGTGTGAGTTAACATTTCTTGTGTTAGGTACTTCATCGATGAAACGAATTTGGATTTAATGGTCCTGCACTGAAATTAATAGTCTAGTTAACAGAGAATGATAATTTAATTAGTTGTGTATAAAAACCTGAAACATATAACCTTCGTTCGTCTACATACTCGATTTAGATAAAGCTAAAATAATTAAGTTTTCGTCTGAATTTTTCAATATCGAGCACGTATTATTTTATAGTCGTCCCTTTTACCACAGAAGTTAACAAGTGTAACGGTTAGAGCCCCCGCCTATGGATTTCATGACCTCAGTTTAACTGCATGCTATGGTAAAAGTTATACAGCCCGCCCAATAACTGTTTACAAATATTGTCATGACGGATACATGGTGAAATATGGGGAAGACAAAATAAATGGGATAAATGGAATGTAAAAGGTTTTGTATGCGGGGATAGGGCATTCATCTCCACTACATGCTCTTTGGTGTTTCCTGTAATGATGGGACTGGAAATTATGACCGTCTTGGGAACAGGAATACTGTATGTCTTCGGAAAATGAATTTTGTGCCTCGGGAAAAATAACGCTGCATGTATTGGGAGAGGAGCTTTGTGTCTTGGCAAAAATAATTCATTATGTCTTTGGAAAAATAGTTATGTATGTTATTGGAAAAGGAATTATGTATGTCTTAGGAAAAGGAATTGCATGTCTTCTGAAAAGACACTTTGTATGCCTTGGGAAAAAAAGTTTTGTAGGTTTGGGAAAAATAATTATGTATGTCTTAGGAAGAGGAATCATGTGTGTCCTGGGAAAAGAAATTCTTTAGGTTTTGGAATAAGAAATTTTGTATTCTGGAATTCTGCATGTCTTGGGATGGAGGACTGCATGTTTGGGAATGGGAGTTCTGCGTTCTGGGGCAGGTAATGTTGTTTGTCTTTGAACAAGATATCATGTTTTGTATTGAGACGAAACTCTGTGTCCTAAGGACCTGAAAGTCTGTTAGTTTTGAATCAGGGGATTTTATTTATCTTGAGACAAGTAATACTGTTTGTCTTGGGACAGGCCTTAGGATGGGTAATCGTGTTTGTCTTAAGAAAGGTAATTTTGTTTGTCTCGGGACAGGTATTTCTGTTAGCTTTGAGAGAGGGAACGGTTAGCTTAAATATAGGGAATTCTGTTTGACGTGGGAAAGAAAATTGTTTGTCTTGGGATAGCAAATTCTGTTGGTCTTGAAATTGGGCTTTCTATTTGTCTTGGAATAGGAAATTTGGGCTAGAAATAGGAATAGTAAATCCTGTAAATTGGGGATAAGCAATTGTATATGTCCTGGGATACGAAATCCGCGCCCACTGCATATGCAAAAGTCAAAGGGAATTATTTAAACATCAGCACAAAGCCCCCCTGAATGCCTTGCCCAACGCTGGTCTCATTGACGTTTTCGTGATATCACCACCACTACTATTAGCCATCGCCACTAGTAATCACCACCCACAATCAGCACTGTCATCACCCCTTCTACATCACCTCCACCAACATCAACCCTATCATCATCGTCTACACCACCAACACTCTAGTTACCAGCACCACAACCACCATCACTCGCCACCCCTACCACCAGCACCAGCCACCATCACAACCACAACAAATACTATTCCTTAACTTCCATCGCCTCGCACTTATGCATGTTGTTGTTGTTGTTGTTGTTTCTGCTGCTCCTCCTCCTGTTTTTGTTAGTGGTTGTGCCGTCATTGTTGCCTAAGGTGTTAATGTTTCTGGTGATGATACAATTAAGCTTTGGTTGTTACTGCTGTTAATTTATCTTTGTTTTGTATTTGTTGCTATTATACTCATGCTGCTCTTTTCCCTTTCTTTTTATATTCCTCCTCCTCCTCCTTCTTCTTCTTCTTCTTCGTTTTCTTCTTTTTTCTCTTTTCTCATCTCTTCTTCTTCTTCTTCTCTCTCCTCCTCCTCCTCCTCCTCCTCCTCCTCCTCCTTCTCCTTCTCCTTTTTCTTCTTCCTTTTCTTCCTCTTCTTCCAGCTCTTCCACCTCTTCGCTCAGGCCATAACCGCCGCACCATTAGTACACACGAGTTTCTCCAAATCCTCGCGGCCCCACACACCACACGGCCCCCGCTCATCAGGGCCAAACTACCGCGCGTTATCTGCCGCGGCAAACACTTGGCCCAAACAAGGCAGAGACTTGGAGCCGGGGGAGTGCGCTTATCTCCTTCTTTCACCCCTGCTTTTGTGTATATTGTAACCCCTTCTGCTTTACTTAAGTATTTCGGGCGCTTATCTTTTAGGGAGTGCACCTGTTTCCATTCCTCTCTCTAATTTAGTCAATGTTTTCTCTTTTTTCTTATTTGATTCTCTTTGGCTTGTTTTTTCGTACGAGCTCTTTCCTTTAACTCTTATCCTTTATTTTAAATGATGTTAATATACAATTAAAAGTTTAACTCATTCATTGATCCCTGTCTGTCTGTCTGTCTGTCTGTTTGTGTCTGTCTGTCTGTCTGCCTGCCTAATTCTCTCTCTCTCTCTCTCTCTCTCTCTCTCTCTCTCTCTCTCTCTCTCTCTCTCTCTCTCTCTCTCTCTCTCTCTCTCTCTCTCTCTCTCTCTCTCTCTCTCTCTCTCTCTCTCTCTCACCACAGTATTGGAAACTTGAGAACTTCATTCCCATTCAAAAGAAGTCGAAAGAAAAAAGTCGGGAAAGTTCAAGCCACGAATTACCTGAACTTTCACAAAAATCAATGAAGCCACAGAGAGACGAACTGATGACTTCCCAGAAGATTATTCGCCTATCAAATTCTCGCAGCGCAAACTTCTGCTCAGCGTGGAAAAGTTACTTTATTGTAACTTTTTGAGTTTTTTGTTTTACAACGATTCCCATTCAAGGAGCTTTCAGGTTGTCGAGATGAATGTGTCCTAAACTTGAGGAAACGTATCTTCAGGGGTCGGCCTCAGATTACTTACCAGCAAAATATTCTGGTTTCCACGTTTCTCTCACTGTATACGCAGCTGTTTTAAACTACTTACATGATTGGTGTTGCAAAAAGGAAACTACGACCATAAATAATGTTAACTTTGACATTATATAGATGGTGGCCACATGCTTAAACTAGTGTAAAAACTTGCGATTCACCTCAAAATCAAGGAAAATTGACTTTTTACATGAACAGGAATATGTAGGCTACCTTACTAGCAACGACTGACAGTTGGATATGGCATGAAACCCACACGGCGCCATAGGAAAAGTCAAGTATCTGTTATGCTAGGTCGAAGGAAGGAGCAGTTTCACAGCGTCGTTAATGGTCAACGAAAGGTGACCAAGAAAAGCATCCGATAAGATGGTCCAAGTCATGCTACCTAGAATACATTTTGCCTCTGCATCAGGTGACGAAACATGAGTGTCAGTGGGGAGTCAAGTTCCCAAACGACTGACATGAACATACCTAATTTAAGCTAACAAAATTAATTAGATTTTATATGCGTGGAAAAAATAGTTTAGACGATAACAATAATAGTGATAAAAAAAAATCATGATATAAAAGGGCATGATCAACGAAATAAAGGAAAAATCAAAATAAAACAATACGAGTAAACCGTGAGGGAAAGAACGATATCGCGAAAGACAGTTACAATGTAGGAATAAATCAACAAATGAAAGTGAAGGAAAGAAATATATAGCTAAGAATGGAGAGAAATAAGAGATGAGACACGATCCGGAATTTCCTTCTTAACATCTTTCAGACGGAGAAAAAAAAAAACTCCATCACACGATATGATTAATAAACATCCTTTGTCTTCCTTCACCTGTGTGTGTGTGTGTGTGTGTGTGTGTGTGTGTGTGTGTGTGTGTGTGTGTGTGTGTGTGTGTGTGTGTGAGTGTGTGTGTGTGTGTGTGTGTGTGTGTGTGTGTGTGTGTGTGTGTGTGTGTCTGTGTGTGTGTGTGTGTGTGTGTGTGTGTGTGTGTGTGTGTGTGTGTGTGATTCACCATGGTCTGACCACGCGATAGACTCGCCACCATCAGTCAGTACTCTCTTCAAATTAGCGTGGAGCTGACAAGTAACGAATCTCTGGGTACGGCTGAAACCTCACACCCACACACAGCCGGGAGGTGGAACACAACCCGCTACTGACACCCGGTACCTATTCACTGCAGGAAGGACAAGAGGCACAGATTAAAGGAGACTGCCAACCGGTCTACACTCCACCCGCGGAAATAGAACCCGGGATCTCTCGGCTGTGAGACGAGGGCGCTAACTACTGCACAACAGAGCCCGTGTGTGTGTGTGTGTGTGTGTGTGTGTGTGTGTGTGTGTGTGTGTAACCCCACACCGCAAACCATATTGAAGGCCATCACAATCCTGATAAATTGCAAAAGAAAACAGTTTAAGGGGATACTGGTGATATTAGCTCGATAAGTTATTTATCATGTTATTTTGAACCGACAATAGTTGAAATTAACATCAGCCTATCATGGTGTCGGGTGAAGGGGACTTCTTTGCCGTCATCATTAGTTTTAGGACATTGCATCTCTCTCGGAAATATCAACACGTAAAATATGTGAGCTGCTGCCAAGATATTCGGTAACTCGAGCATTTCGTAAACTTTTTTCTGAGACGGCATTTTTCAGCCTTACTTACTCTTCTTTTACAATTTATTGTTGGATAAAGGTGCCATCTTCATAACCCTTCGTTGAATGGCTACTAAATCTCCAACATCTTTGGAGAACAAGTTGCCCAACACTGTTCTGATATTTTCAAGTGAGGTATAAATGTGATGTTTATAAAATTACTAAACTACCGATATACTTAAGGAAACCGTCATAATGATTAGTCAAAGCCTTAAGATTGTAACATTGTCTGCCATCGTTATATTGTTTGAACATTAAATTTAATGGAATAACGATATAAAGATGCTTCATACATTTAAGACAATCAAAACTCTTCGAGGTTATTATGATTCAATTATTTTTTTTATCTTTGCTGCATTGAGGGGAACTTGTGATTACACTAGAGTATATATACTTCATACATACAGGAAAACATACAAATCTTCGAACTAATTGTTCTCCTCTGCCAAAAATAGACATTCTGATATAACTATGGGCACTTCTGTATTAACAGATCATACTGGAAGTTTGCAGGACTCCCTAATCACGTAAGTTGCCCAGGCCCAGGATAACCAAGTTATCAATCTGATGGCCATGGGATACGGAGCATGTCCGGATATGGAATGAATATATATATATATATATATATATATATATATATATATATATATATATATATATATATATATATATATATATATATATATATATATACACACATATATATGCTACGCACCATTTGTGAAATTGCCCAGTATATGGACACAAATCATCAATTCATGCGTCAAGCAGTCTTCCTGCTTTATAAAACTGAGCAAATTTGTCGGCACATATTTAATGAACTGGGCAAACCACATATATGAATATGTAAACTTAGTAATAAAGAAATGTATAAAATCGATTGGACACGAACTAAAATTTAATCATTCCTACTCATGAACTCGGCAAATTAGATACAACGAAGAACAAATTACCATAATGGAAATCAAGTAATAAACACACACACACACACACACACACACACACACACACACACACACACACACACACACACACGGAGTCACACACAAACACACACGGAATAACACAAACACAATCAAACACACAAAGGCCCCCCCCCCCCCCACACACACACACAAACACAATCACACATACGAAGAACCACACACACACACACACACACACACACACACACACACACACACACAATCACACACACGAATACCCCTCCCCCTCACCAAACCAAATACAAAAATACTCCCCCGTACACAATTATATACGAATACCCTTCCCCCCCAAAAAAAATCACACGAATAACCACACACACACACACAAAAAGTAAAACGCTCCTCCACACAATCACACACACGAGCAAACCGCCCCCCACACACGCACAAGCAAAAGGGAAGGTGAAGGAGGTGGGAGGTGATATATATAAGCCAGGGGCACGGCGGGGGTGTAGTAAATGCAACCAATAAATCTGAAAACAATGAGAGGAGAAAACCAAGGAAAAATAGAAGGAAATAACGCTGCAATAACACACACACACACACACACACACACACATACAGAGAGAGAGAGAGAGAGAGAGAGAGAGAGAGAGAGAGAGAGAGAGAGAGAGGGGGGGGGGGGGATGGAAGGAGTCAGGCGTGCCATTCCGTATGCAGATTCAGATCACCTTGAGTCACTCCTGGTAAGTAATGGCAATATAATTATCCTCCGTTTTCTTCAGTGCATATTTCCATTGGCTTTCCTTTTTATCTCCGGCATTTATTTCCCTGCCCCTTGCCCTCACTTTATTGTCGCTCTCTTGAACCTGCAGATATAAGAAACCGTGAGAGAGAGAGAGAGAGAGAGAGAGAGAGAGAGAGAGAGAGAGAGAGAGAGAGAGAGAGAGAGAGAGAGAGAGAGAGAGAGAGAGAGAGAGAGAGAGAGAGAGAGAGAGAGAGAGACACACACACACACACACACACACACACACACACACACAGAAAAAGACACAAACACGCGAGGGCAGTTAATTGTGCATGGCGCCCACGGACATAGGAGACAACCAAATGAGGCCAATCATATATTTTTCTATATCATATGCATATTTTTTTCTTATTTCCCGAAAAAAAAAATTGGTATCAGAACCTTCCATCCACCGCATGAAGGAGCAGAGCTTCATGTTTCTCGTCAATCGCCCAGAGTAAATATTATGGTCATTATCGGTCACTATCAGTTCCCTGCAGGATAAGAGCCTTTCGTAGCTTGTTCCTGTTTTCTCTCCCTGATGCACTACATCCTGTGCCTGATAAGGTTCTAATTTCACCTCTCCACCTGGTTCTCTTTCTGCCAATGCTATGCTACAATTTCGGAATCGCCATTGTTACTTTGGTTGTCCAGATATTTATCAGTTCCACGCATGATAATACAGGCCTAATTTCACTACTTGTTTTAATCGTTATTAGAATACCTTCTGCCTTTTTGTTTTGTAATTCGTGATGTTCGCTTCCTGCCGCTGTCTTTTATACTAAGCATTGCAATAAGTACACGTCCATACGAGTTGGCCTACAAAAGGGTGTCGTCACTGAGTTATCATCGTCACCTAAAAAATACAAGAAGAGATAAGGGTGAGGGGTGATTTTACGTGAACACACACTATTGGTTGGTACACGATAAAGTTCAAAACCTTACCAGCAGCTTATCGGACACTTTCTAGCACCTGATCGATGCTTCCAAGAGCTTTCCTTCCTGTGAATAATGGAGTGGGGTGCAATTTCTGAAACTTTTAAATTAAGTTTTACCATTTTGTCAAATCTTGATCCATCACCGTCTGTACACACACCAACATACACATGACATCCCATGACAATCCTTCTCTAGTATTCTGGTGGCCAGCTGTACAAATATGTAATGCCATGCGTAAAGGTAACTACAACGCAGTGAAGACTTTACCCCAAACTTTATATTTTATCTGGAAGTAAAATGTAATATTTGTTTGCTGAATCGTTCGGATGCAAAGCATGTTTTCCTTCTTTCATCCTGTCAATGAGCTAACGACGGGCTAATCGCATGTCACATATCACATGATCTTAACTCCAGAGAACACATACTGGTAAAGAAAACATTTAATTCTCGTCAGTTTCAGATATTACTCTCACTAACTTCAGTGGACATTTCCTTAAGTGGACAGTAGACATTTACTGTCCACTGAAAGTGAAAGTCACCTAAACTGTCTGGAATATATTATTTCATCTACGAGATTTTTTATCTCCTTAAAACAGCGATTATATTCATTAATTTCCAATATAACTTATACCTTGAAGTATGATATCATTTGCTAACGAAATAAATAAAAAAATGCTACTCCTCGTCAGACTATGGTTTATTATACTGTTTTTTAACTGATCTCAAGTCAAGAGATCAGAACCACTTATCAAAAATAAAACAAATTACATAATTTCTTCTCTGCAAAAACCTTCACGTAACCCTCAAAAGTAGCTTGCGACTTTTCGAACTATGTAAACTACTGCTCCATATAACTAAAGTTACCCTTCATTGTACAGACCCAAATGTTGTTTGGGTAGAGACGAGTGAACGGCTGGCGAGAAAATGACTGATGTCAGTGCATTCAATTCTGTGCATCGATCGCTTGAAGCAAGAAGTTGAGCTGCTCTTTGGGGATGCGGTGGCCCAGTGGACAGCGAGCGGACGTGGCGTCCCCAAGTACCCGGGTTCAAGACAGTGACTATTTTCAATACGAGCAATCCCATTCTTCGAAAAAAGATGCCAAATTAACTGAGATTATCTGGAACGCATAATATGGTACAGAAAACTGGGTCTTCTATAAAAAAAAAAAAAATGTTTTGCTTATCCCAGTGTAATTCAAAACAAAGTTATGAATATTGAGAACATTTTTCTTCAATAATCTATCTTTGACACGGATGCAGTATTATGATAAATTTATGAACCTTTGGGCTTTGGTAGGACCGCTGTACAATCTACAACCTGGGGAAAAAAATGTTTAGCCTCTTAACCCACTCCTCCCTCCCTGTTACCGTCACTACTGCTGCTAACTCCACCCTCTGCCTCTCGTAGCTGCTACATTCTACAATTAGGTGTTTCACTGTTTCTTTCTCCCCAGTGTCCTACAGCTACAGCCCTTTGTTTTGGTAGGTTTTGGTGAGGGTGAGTTCGGCCGCTCAGCCGCTCCTTTCGGCATCGTGCGGGTTTCGGCCTATTAAATATCTCTTTACCACGAGTTCTACTTACTAGATTCTGTTCGGTACTTGCTAGATTAAACATTAGTCTTCGTGGAATCTATTGGAAAAATGGTTCAAGATATGCATGCGGCAGGAGAGTAGAAAAAATGCGAAAATGGTGTAAGCTTAGTTGCGAATATTTAGTTTGTAATAACTGAATGGTAGGGTGTTTCTCAACAATTCACATGAAAAATGTTAGCATAAACACTTGGGATCAATGTCTTGTAGAATATAGTCACAGTGCATCATAATTTATCACGTGATAGATTTTAGAGTGTGCGAGTCCTCATAGCTTAAACATGCCCGGACCCAGTTTTAATTAAAGTAGCTAGCGATCACTGGCAATTTTTGGGATACGGAACTCCTCCCATTGCCGCGTTTCCATACCCCCAAAATTGCCAGTGATCGCTAGCTACTTTAACTAAACGTGGGTCAGGGCATGTTGAAGCGATGAGGACTCGCACACTCTAAAATCTCTCACGTGATAAATTATGATGCACTGTGCCTATATTCTACAAGACATTGTTCCCTAGTGTTTATACTAACATTTTTCATGTGAATTGTTGAGAAACACCCTACCATTCAGTTATTACAAGCTAAATACTCGCAACTAAGCTTACACCATTCTCGCATTTTTCTTTTTTCTCTCATGCATAGCATAGACCCTTCCTTTTTCCAATTTAGATACTAATGTTTAATCTGGCATCTTCGAAACAGTCGAACAGAATCTAGTAAGTAAGGTAAAAACCAATTTAATAGCGAACGGAGAGGCTGAGCGGCCGAACTCACCCTCACCAAGACCTACCAACACAAAGGGGGAAACCAGCATGTGTTTATGCAAAAGAAATTACTGAAACCGGTAATTTCAGCACAGAGGGATACGAACTGTGAAAAATGCATGCGGTTTCAGTAAGGAAATGAGTACAAGCAGGTGGTAATCAAAGGACAGGGGGATGGAGGTCAAAAGAGTTGACTTCAAAATTGACGAAAAAAAAAGCGCAAAAAATCCTGAGTGCGAAGAACCACAATACAGACACGTGAGACGCCACACGCATTGCAGTAAAACAAAACTTCTCTGTTCGTGTTTATCTTCTGTCTAAGACACAAAGTTAAAACTTTCGTTGGTGGTTGTACCAGACTCGTGCCACGTCCACGCGCCGCACCCCTTCTACACCTAGCTTGTTTGACCTTCGCTTAAGGAAAAAGACTTTGTTCTTTGGTTGGTTGGTCCACGCACGCTCTCAACTGGAAGGAACCATCTAGAATTCTTATTTCTGGGTAAAATAAACAAACCTGATAGCGTCCATAACAAATATTAACACCATAAAAGAACGACACTTAGATATCACCCGATGGACAACTATAGAAAGTCCCACATTTCCGTGGAAAGACAAATATGAATAATAAAGGGTTGCAAAATGAATGGAGGGAAAGAAAAGAAAGTCGGTGTAGGAATTACGAGCTTGTTTCTATTTTCAATGAATCATTTTCAATTTCCTGATATTTTTTTTTCCTATTCGTTTCTCTCTCTCTCTCTCTCTCTCTCTCTCTCTCTCTCTCTCTCTCTCTCTCTCTCTCTCTCTCTCTCTCTCTCTCTCTCAACCTGTGTGTGTGTGTGTGTGTGTGTGTGTGTGTGTGTGTGTGTGTGTGTGTGTGTGTGTGTGTGTGTGTGTGTGTGTCAAACATCACGGCAGCCATTATAAATAAAATTAGCTTGCGCCACGAACGGACTAGGGCAGTCTATAACGCCCCTCAAAAAGGCCCCTCAATATAGACTGGTCAGGAGCACTCAGGTAACACGACAGCATAGGCTGAGGTCTCCGGAGAGAGGTAAGGTCATTACATAGCTTATACTACGTTGACTTTTGTCAGGTCATTATTAAAGTCAGGAGCACTCGGGTAACAATACAATATCAGATGAGGTATCGGGAGACAGGTCAGGTCATTCTGTAGTTTAGACTACAGATTCTGGGGTAGACCACAAATACTGCGGTAAACCGCACGCTAAAGTAGAACCTACACACACACACACACACACACACACACACACACACAGTAGCTATAGTCACACTGACTTTACGACCTGCTAACGACCACCTGCGACCACAAAATGCTGCGATTCACACCCACCGCTCCCCGACAACATAGGTGGCAAAGTAGTCGTGCGACCGAACGGCTACCAGTGGTCGTTTAGTGTTCGTCCAGTGTCCGTCCAGTGGGTGGCCGGACGGCGACCATGGTAAGATTCACACCTTGACCTCACACCTGGAGTCAGGCCAAGACGCCCACCATACGCCGACCGGTGACCGACAGGCAAAGACCAGTAGCCGTCCTGTCGCAATGAGGACGGCGACCTCCCTTAATGACTTGCTACTGACGTGTTACAGATATATAATATTTTCACCCAGTTTTATTACAAATTTCTCATTTCTCATTCTTATAACTGTAAATTATTTGTAAAAAAAAAAACTCACTTACTTATAAAGGTAATGAAAGTATTATGTGCTTCACTGCAGCAAAAGACGGATATTTGTGACCCCCCCCCCCCACCCATGTGTCGCAGACATGCAAAAAATGCTCCAAGCAATCTTGGTTTAACCTGTTGTTAGTATGTATGTAATATTACATTTGTTCTAAAGCATTTCCATCACCCAGGGCAGAGCAGAAGATGAAATTAACAGTTCATTTTGAAATGGATAAAAGCCAATAGCTCTACAGACTCTCATTGTTACTGCTGTGCACATCATGTCCTGCAATAATTTATTTTGGTTAGGCAGAGGTGACCCATACACATTTGGCCGTGTGCTTGACCTGTGGAGCAGGTTGAGTTGGGACGGAGTTTGGGCGGGCTGAGGGGCGTGGGACGTCACTGCTCAGGAATGTATTTCATTTCCGGGCAGTGGTTTGATCTACCACCGGTCGCCGCACAGCTCGCCGTGTGGTGGAAGGCCGGACGTCGACCACGGCCAATGACAGATAAAAAGTGGACGCCGACCATCAGCGACCTCCTACTATCTGACGGCAACCAGACGGCATCCGCTTGCCATCCGGTCGCCGTTTAACAGTTAATGGTCACCAGTCGGTCACCGGTGGCAGTCCGCTTGCCGTCCAGACGCAGTCCATTCGGCCACCGGACGGCAACCTTTTTTACGACCGGCAGCGACCTGAGAGGTCGGCAGGAGGTTTTAGAGCATGACCTAAAACCTCCATCGGTTGCAGGGCAGACGGAGACACATGACGATCGCACGCACGGCCAATCGTCGACCTGCAGGTCGCTGGAGGTCGGCAGTAGGTCGTAGAGACAGTGTGACTGGGCCTTAACGACCACCCGCGACCCCAAAATGCTGCGATTCACACAAACCGCTTCTCGACCACATAGGTGGAAGAGTAGTCGTGCGACCGTACGGCTACCAGAGGTCGTTTAGTGTCCGTCCAGTGGGTGGCCGGACGGTGACCATGGTAACATTCACACCTTGACCTCACACTTGGAGTCAGGCCAAGACGCCCCCCATACGCCGACAGGTGACCGACAGTACGCGTCCTGCCGTAATGAAGACGGCGATCTCCCGTAACTACCTGCTGCTAACGTGCTCTGCACTGTTATACACTAGGAGAATTTTACGTTCATATGTTATTATCAGTTGTTACATTAATATTATTATCCAATTATATTACACATTTCTCTTTCTTATTTCTATAAATTATTTGTGAAAAAATAATAACTTATAAAGGTAATGAAAGTATTCTGTGCTTCACTGCAGCAGGTGATGGATGGTTGTGACACCCCCTCATCTGCCGCAGACATGCAAAAAATTACTCCTAGCAATCTTGGTTAAACCTGTATGTTAGCATGTATGTTTTTTTTTTTTTTTTTTTTAAGCAAGAGACAAGCTCAGGGGGCACAAAAAGTAAAAAAAAAAAAAAAAAAAACTACTCCTAAAAAAAAAAAAGAGAAGAAAAAGAAAGATAAGAAAGATTTCGGAGAGAGAGGAGATCTGATACCCTCTCTCTGAAGAAAAGAAGTTCAAGGAGGGAGGGAGACAGCAGAGTTTACCAGCGTGAGGGATGAGAGTGAAGATGCTGTTTTAACTCTTATAATAGTTTGGACTGTATAGGGATGATGATGATGAAAGTAAAGTCAAGCGGCAGCGGGGCCGGGGGAGGGGGGCAGTTAGCAAGTTCAAAAGAGCAGTCAGCGTGGAAAAATATCGATAGAATAGAAGAAGAGGCAAGCGGCGGAATTTAAGAGGTAAAAGACTATACTATCAGAGGAGGAGGGCTGAGGGAGACGAAGCCTTTTGCCTCCTCTGTCCAGAAGGAGCTGTGGTGGGAGCCCCCCATGAGAGATGCATACTCCATCCATACATGGGCGGACAAGCCCTGTATGTGGACAGCTGCAACTGGGAGAGGAAAAGAGAACTGACGGTCGAGGCGGAGAACAGCACAGCTGCCCAATCGGAAATAATAGTAAGGTCTGAGGCTAAGCGTTCTGCAGCCAGCAGCCTTGTCGTTAAGTTAACAGAAAAAGAGTGGAGAGGACAACACCCCCTGTGACACACCACTGTTAAGATTGGGGAAGAAAGACAGTGACCGTCCACCACAGAAGAAGAAGACGGTCAAAAGGGAAATAAAGATAAAGAGAGGTAGAGAGAAGGATAGAAACCAGGGAGGGTTAGTTTTTTAGAAAGCCTAGATTTGACCCTATCAAAAGCTTTGATATATGCAAAGCGCAATAAAAAAAAAGAGAAAGGAAACGACTAAGAGAGTGAAGGTTAGAGATCACCAGAGATCGCAGAGAGAGAACCCCATACTGGCGATCCATATAAGCGAGGAAGTGGAAGGTGCTTTTGGTGGAAGTCTTAAGGTTTGATTCAAATTGATTTTTTAGACAAAAGTAAAGCAATAGAACAAGGTAGACAAGAGGATTGGAGATGGAGCGGTCACCTTCTTAGGTTACAGGCTGTGTGAGTGGGAAGTACGGCAAGAAGGGTAGAGGGTGACAGCACACGGACAGTTTTTTAGGACACAATAGGGCCTCCCATCCCATCAGCCTTCTTCTGATTTGAGGCCAGAGGGCATAGAAAACATCAATTTGATCTTTATAACATAACAGGCATAAAGGAGGGGGGGGGGGGAGGGTGGAGGAAATATAATCAGAAGAGTCCAGAGGGAGAAGTTTTAAAAAAAGTTTGAGAGAAGTTCAGCCAGAGAGAGATAGTGCTGCAGTGTTGAGGAGTGACTGAGGAGAGGAGGAGAAGAAAAGTTGGAGAAGATTGGAGATATTGGAATGCTTGAAGAAGAGTTAGAAAGAAGAGAAGTTAGATATTTTAAGGTTTTTTTTTTTTTTATGAAATGGTTTTGGTTAGTCGGAGAATAGATTTTCACGCAAAAATTAGTTCAATGTAAGAATCATAATTAGCATTAGTTTAGTGGCTCTGCTCTCTCTTCTTTGTCTTTCTCGAGCAGCGTGAGAGCAAACACAGGTAGTGATTAAACCAAGGCTTTTTTAGCGTGAGAAGTAGAGAAGAACGAGAATGTATCCATTCAGAACCAATCACCTCTCACTGATGTGACACAGTGGTCTCACACATAAATAATCATTCAAAATTAATCAGAGGGAAAATCAACCAGTACAGGTCAAGCCCACCGAGCTGAGCATCCCCTAAAGCAGTGGGTCCACGCCTCTTCAAGGATACAGGAGGATAGAGGATGGACATAGAGAGGATGATGAAGAAAGATGATGAGGAGAGGAGGGAGAAAACGAAGGACAGAAGAAGGGTTTGAGGTTTGGTGGTGAGAAGAGGTTGGACAAGACTACTAGAATGCCAAACAGTGCTGGAGGAATAGTAGAGTGAGGCAGCTGGGAACTGCTCTAGGTCGTTGAGGATAGAAACTAGGGAAAGGAAAGTGTTGTGAAGCTGGAGAAAAGAAAATGAAAGCCAAAGCTGGTGGTGAACATTGATTAGATTTCAGATAGAGATTTCAGCGAAGGAAAAGTGGGTCAAATTTAAATCCATTTAGAATTCAAATTTTCAAAAGGTTTACATAGTTGTTAGAGTTAAGGAGAGACAAGAAATTTTAAGAGAAGATGACAGTAATGGAGACAAATGTCAGAAGAGTCAAGGAGTCAAAATTCAGAAGGCTTCAGGTCGTGATGTCGGTCGTTGCCATGATGTCGTTGAAATTTGGCTTTGGTTATTTAGGAGATTGAAGAGGATAGAGATAGTACAGAGAGAAACCCAAAGTAGCCTCCAGAAACCTGTCAGAAACAAGAAGAAGAGAGGAAAGGAGAGAGGAGGAGAGATGGAAAAAGAAGATGTTGAAAAATTGAGAAAGAGACCGCGAATGTTGAAGAGAAAAAGAGAAGAGAGGTTAGAGGTTTGTTATCAAGTCACCTCTCAGGGGTCAGTCAGGGGGGGGACTATGGGGGGGGAAAGGCGGTCCCCCCATTAAAGAGGTTTGAGCTTTGAGATTTTGTTTTTTGAAAAAAGTGTATTATGTATTGTGATGTATGTATTGTGTAGTGTGGATGGGAAGTGGATCTGTCTTTGAGCTGAACTAGCAAACGGTGTTAGTGAGGAGTGAGGGAAATGAGTTAGTGAGACATGGGAAAGGGGTCTTTGGAGGCTTCAGCTCCTTCTCACCTCCCATATATACCTCTCACAGTCTTCACTGGCCCCGTTCTTCGTGTGTCTTCTTCTGTATGTTACATTATATTCGTTCTAAAGCATTTCCATCAACCTGGGTAGAGCAGAAGATGAAATTAACAATCCTCTTTAAAATGGATAAAAGCCATTAGCTCCACACTCATTGTTTTTGCTTGATACATTATGTCCTGCAGTACTTTATTTTCGTTAGGCAGAGGTGATCCACACGCATTTGGCCGTGTGCTTGACCAATGGAGCAGGTTGAGTCGGGACGGAGCTTGGAAGATCTGAGGGACGTGGGACGTCACTGCTGAGGAATGTACCTCATTTCCGGTCAAGGGTGGTTTGACCTACCACCGGTCGCCGCACAGCTCGCCGTGTTGTGGAAGGCTGGACGTCGACCACGGCCAATGACATATGCAAAGTGAACGGCGAACATCAGCGAGCCCCTACTATCTGACGGGCATCTAGACGGCAGTCCATTTGGCCACCAGACGGAAACCTTTTTACGACCGGCAGACACCTGAGAGGTCGGCTGCAGGTTTTGGTGCAGCGCCTAAAACCTCCAGCCGACCTTTTCGGTCGTGAGCGGACGGTGACACAAGACGATCGCACGCACGACCATGTGCGACTTTCCGCGACCTATAGGTCGCGGGTGGTCGTCATTAGGTCGTAAAGTCAGTGTGACTGGGGCCCGAAAAGGTCGGCTGGAAGTTTTAGGTGCTGCTCTAAAACCTCAAGCCGACCTCTGAGGTCGCTGCCGGTCTTAAAAAAGGTTACCGTCCGGTGGCCGAATGGACTGCGTCTGGACGGCAAGCGGACTGCCACCGGTGGCCGACAGGTGACCATTAACTATTGAACGGCGACCGGATGGCGAGCGGACGCAGTCTGGATGCCGCCAGATAGTAGGAGGTCGCTGATGTTCGTCGTCCACTTTTCATCTGTCATTGGCCGTGGTCGACGTACGGCCTTCCACTACACGGCGAGTTGTGCAGCGAGCGGTGGCAGGTTAAACCACCCTTGCCCGGAAATGAGGTACATTCCTGAGCAGTGACGTCCCACGCCCCTCAGCCCGTCCAAGCTCCGTCCCAACTCAACCTGCTCCACAGGTCAAACACACGGGCAAATGTGTATGGGTCACCTCTGCCTAACCAAAATAAATTACTGCAGGACATGATGTGCACAGCAGTAACAATGAGAGTCTGTAGAGCTAATGGCTTTTATCAGCCGAAACTGACAGTCAGACTGATGAAGCGCGCGGCGAGAATGGTCTCTCCCCCCATCCTATCCCCATGCACACACACACACACACACACACACACACACACACACACACACACACACACACACCGCTCCAGAAGCTCAATGGTTAAAGATCTGTCCTGTCAGGCGATGGTTCGAGCCCCGCTCAGGCCAGGATTTTTCCGTTGACAAGGAGTGGTTACTGTCCCCACTGAGCGAGTGGGATGGGGTTTGTAGTGTGTGGAGGTCCTGGCAGTGCCCCGAGATCGACTATAATGAACATGTTCTAATCGGGAGGGTACTTGCTGGCGATGAGGAATCCAGCTCGTGATCAGGCCGTGGCGAATTACACATCCACCCAAAACCCCCGAACCAACCAATATACACACATACAGCCCAGCCATCCCATTAATTTGACTTTCTGTCTCATTACATTAATGGGGAAATTAAAAGAATTCCTGATAGCATCACCAAAATCTTTAACGAATCGCGCATTTCAAATATTAATTTCATTCCATGTAATTTTTTTTTCTACTTCTCATCCGGACGGAATAATTTATCAATTTCATTAAAATACGACCCATCTCAATACCATGACCACTTTCTAGCTTTTCTGGGCAAAAGCCTGACCACTCGAATCGGGATGTACCTAAATCATTTGCCTCTCTGTATATCACATTTTTTTTAAGAAGTTATTCCCAAATCTCCTAAATGCAAAGAAAGGTCTTTAACAAGTTGTATTAAGAAACTCCTTAGAATCACACTTAACACAATCAGAATGAATTCACTGATGACTGCCACTTGTCATCCTCACATACCTCATCAATGCGGCAGACCATTTTTGATGCACCTAAACTCCGAAAAATGCTTTATAACCCCCCCCACACACACACACACACAACCAAAACACAAAAAAAAAGAGAAAAAAAAAAAAGAACTGCACCAATTGATTATTCAACTATTAACATGCATGACAAGAAAGTGACTAGCAAGCAAATAAGTTCACGAGCAAAATACAAATACATTCAGATTAATAGGTTCTCAGTGCCAACAAGTGGCAGTCATATTAACTGCACACCTGACGTTAAACACATAGCTTATGACACACTTGTGAGACCAACACTGGAATACTGCTCCACGGTGTGGGATCCTTACACACACAGAAACATTGATAGGTTAGAACAAATCAACACCAAGGCAGCTAGGCTCATTACAAACAATTACACTCGAACGCCTGGAATCACAACACGGATCAAACAACAGATAAACATGGACCCTCTTCACATACGCAGACAAGCACACAGACTTACACTTATGTGCTAGATCACAAACACTCACATTGACATTGACCCACAAACATACCTACAGAACGCAAACAGTCAACGTACTCGTAACACAAACATCCATAAATACCAAACATATCACACTAACACTGACGCACACAAACACTCATACTTTCCACGCACCATACGTGACTGGAACAGCCTCCCTCAACAGATTTTAGACTGCGGTACAATAGACTCATTCAAAAAACAAATACATACTCACTTGTCACCACAACACATCAACTACACTTGATTCACTTCCCTCCCCAGCACACTCGCCTCCCCCGTCCCCACAACAGCCAACAAATATGCGTGTTATGCACCTGTACAGGTGCCCTGCGCATCATTAATCCAGATCCAGATCATTTGCATCATTTCAAAAGTACCTGCTGAGGAGAATCGTAGTTTTTCAGTTCCAACACATCACACAGACACCAGGGAAACACTTTCTACCAACGTCAGCCAATGCATGGCGATTAAATTGAATAAATGTGACAGTTTCTAAAAAGAAGTCTGTATAATATTAATATGCTATGTGGTGTGAGGTGTGATGTGGTTGGGTATGGTGTGAGCCATGAGGTGTTGAGTGACTGGATGTGATGTATGGTGGGATGTGTAGTGTGGGGGGCTGGGTGTAATGAGTGGTGTGGTGTTAGGTGTAGTGAGGCTCGGTGTGGTATGGCTTGATATGATGTGTTATGTCGTGTGGTGTGAGGTGTAGTGTGGCTGGATGTGATGTGTGGTTTCGTGTGGCGGGGTGTGATGAGTGGTGTAGTGTGGCTGGATGTGGTATGTGGTGTGGTGTGGCTGGTTTTGACTTTCCTACCACAGAACTGCGGGAGAGGGGGAGGGGGAGGGGGGGTGGAGTCGGAGTAGGAGTCACAACCTTAAAATATCCTGGAGTCGGAGTCGGAATTTTTCATGTCCGACTCCACAGCCCTGCATGTATGTAGTACCTATTAACGTAATGCATTACACAGACCATTTCATCTGTTGTGGTAACAGGCGTACAAAATGTGAAAAAAATCCCTCGGGTAACTCGGATTTTCGGATAACTTGGATTGGCCTTCCCACCAATTAGTCAGACTTATGCGGGGTATATTGTATATATATATATATATATATATATATATATATATATATATATATATAGATATATATATATATATATATATATATATATATATATATATATATATATATATATGTATCACATTGAAAAAAATGTTCATTATATACACTTGTATGTGTAAAGTTTACAAATGTCTTGTTTACAAATTTAATTGAATCAAACAATCAATTTATTTGGAATAAAAATTAACCACTGCGGCAACTCTTACACATCCTACCTTATATAAGTACACAGCCATCCTTGACGCGATTTCTACATGTAGGGCCAGGGTGAAGCAGCTTTCAGTCATCAGGAAGTCATTATTGCAGGATCTGTTGAAACAAGTTAAAGGGAAGTCAGCCAACCCTTCACTAATTGCTCTAAGAGTCCCGTGATAGATTTGTCTGGCCTGGAACTTTCAATGGTCTTCATTTTAATGAGGGCTCTCAACGCACTTTTTACTCTCCCACAATTAAGCAAAATAAAATATTAATGTTTGTTTTGTTAATATTACTTTATTATTATTATTATTATTATTATTATTATTATTATTATTATTATTATTATTATTATTATTGCTATTGCTGCTGTTGCTGTTGTTGTTGTTGTTGTTGTTGTTGTTGTTGCTGTTGCTGCTGCTGCTGCTACTACTACTACTACTAACAATACTAATACTAATAACAAAAATAACAATAATAATAATAACAAACATAAACAAACATAATGATAATAATAATAATAATAATAATAATAATAATAATAATAATAATAATAATAATAATAATAATAATAATAACAAAAGTAATTATCATTATAATTATTATAATTATTATTATTATTATTACTATTACTATTATAAATCATAATACAGCTACTGTTGTTGCTCTTGCCGCTGCTGCTGTTACTGCTACTGCTGCTGCTGCTGCTGTTGTTATTGATGTTATTGTTGTTGTTGATGTTGTTGTTATTGTTGTTATTGTTGTTGATGCTACTGCTGCTCCTGCTACTGCTACTGCTACTGCTACTGCTACTACTACTACTACTACAAATGTATAAATACTATTTAATCTCTCTCTCTCTCTCTCTCTCTCTCTCTCTCTCTCTCTCTCTCTCTCTCTCTCTCTCTCTCTCTCTCTCTCTCTCTCTCTCTCTCTCTCTCTCTCTCTCACACAAACATTTCAAAATTTCAAACTTTTAAACACTGTGCACGCCCGGGTTGTCAGCTGAGGCAGTGTCCACGTGAGATGTTTATAAGGGTGCGTGACTTTGTTTCAGTCTAAGTTTTTCACACCACTTCTCCCAAAGCTGAGGGGGGGGGGGAGGGGGAAGATTGCTCCCTCTTGCACGAGGGAGCACGGGCCTTTGCCAAAGGCGGCCCGTAGTAGGGAGCCAACAGACCGACTCTATCAGCGATCGAAATCTATCTGACCAAGTTGGTCTGTCGACGAGGACTGGCGTGTCTCTCCCCAAAGCTGAGTCGACGGTAAGATTAAGTTGCCTTGAACTCTGCTAGTGGTACTCGTCATGCGGTGGTCATACGCAACAATACTGTTACTGTTATACTTACTATGAACTGCTGTCAATGAGTAAAGTTATCATTATCAAAACTGACCTCAAATTATATCATCAGTTTCTTGCATTATTGCTTATACGAAGATTTTTAAAGGCGTTCGGTTGTCACAGTATGAACACCTCCCTTAAAAACTGCCTTTATTCCCAGGAGTGGTGTGGAGCTCAACAACTCCCATCCTCCTTGTTCAAGGGGGTTGGGGAGGGGGGGGGGGGGGGTGCTGTTGTTGTAGCCGCTCTCGTCAGAAAAAAACAAATACTGGTAGAGTTGATCTAAGAGTGACTTCTGCCTTAGTCCGCCGTGTGACAGGAAGAGGTATAATGATGTGCTATGGAGCGGTGTGTGTGTATGTGTATGTGTGTGTGTGTGTGTGTGTGTGTGTGTGTGTGTGTGTGTGTGTGTGTGTGTGTGAGTGAGTGAGTGAGTGTGTGTGTGTGTGTGTGTGTGTGTGTGTGTGTGTGTGTGTGTGTGTGGGTTGGCATTGAAAAAAAAAACCCAAAAACCCTCAAAAAAACCCGGTCCAAGTGTTTTTGGGTTTTTTAAAAATACATTTAACATAAAAAAGAAATTATAAATAACATCAAACAGGGGTTTTCTTTTAATCTTGAGATTAAGTTCCTGGTCTCATTTGCTTATGTTCTCGCTGTTACTTTGATATAAAGGATAAGGAAACAACACAATGAATTTCAATCTGGCCAAACTCTTTAATTCTTACATCTTCAATGTCATCCAGTGTCACACATTACAGTAACTGTTCATTTTCTTTTCTCAATGAACTTAAGAAAAATGAAACACACACACACACTAGTCTGAACTAAAGAAATCTTACCAGATTCTGCTTTAAATAAAACTTTTTCCTACTGTTATTTAGGAAAAAATAAACAAACTTCAATTAATGACCCTCTCTCCTCACAAAATATTGAAGTAACACACACCTTAGTCAGAACTAAAGAAATCTTTTTCATACCTCCAATCTTTCCATATTCTCCTTGAATAAAACACTTACAATTATTTATTTAAAAAAAAAGAGAAACTTCAGTTAATGACAAAAGAACTCTTCTTAATTATCTTTTAGTATCAGGCATCACTCACATCAGCATCAGTACTCTTAGTCTTACCTACCACTCTTTTAATTTCTTTCCTTGATATATCTATCTGTTCTTTTACTTTACCACCCCCTTTATCGTTTATCCATTCCCCAGTACTGTGCCTCCCCTAGGGCCTAGTGTCATCTGGTGTCATAAGCTCTCCCTGGTGTCATCTGGTGTCATAAGCTCTCTAAAATAATCTTTCCATCTCTCCAAAACTTCCTTTTCTCTGACATTTTACTCTCACCATCTTTTATTCTAGTATGTACAATCATTTCACATGTGCATCAAAATTGCCTTGAGTAAAATATTAATGATACTGTATTACAGTGTGAATCAGTAACATTATTAGTTTACCACACATTACTATTGCAAGCTTCAAGTATTAAACGAAACAAAATCCTCACAATTTTCAGTAACTCACCTGCCTTTTCCCTATAATGATCTCTCCTCTTGGGACATTTTTGGATGAGTTCTCACTCTTTCAATTTTGCACTAATTATTTGGCTGCAGTATTTACAGGCTGCTTTCTGTTTTCATTTTCTAAAATGTCAACTTCATTCCACTCAGCTGCCTTTTTCTCCCACTATCAGCAGGCATTTTTGCTAACTGCTGTCCTCTGATTCCTCTTCTGTCTGTATGAACAACACTGAGCCTCTGAGGAGTGAGGAGTAGGCTACTGAGTCAGCCTGTTCAGTTCCTGTCCAGTTACCACTTACCGTTACCCGTACCAGTACAGTACAAGTTCAACCTTATCAACCAAGTGTCTGGCCTTCAGATAACACTTCAAACCTTTTATTTCACTTTTAGATTTTTTTTTAAATGTTATTTAAACTGATTTACATATAAATATGAATAATAAAAAAAAACCGAAAAATAAAAATAAAAATAAAACCCAAAAAAAACCAAATAATAAAAAAAAACAAAAAAACAAAATAAAACTAAATAAACCCAAAAAAAAAAACAAAAACCCAGTGGGTTGTGTTTTTTAAAAACTGGGTTTTTCAACCCCTGGTGTGTGTAGAGAGAGAGAGAGAGAGAGAGAGAGAGAGAGAGAGAGAGAGAGAGAGAGAGAGAGAGAGAAACAATTTGTCGTGCCGATAATAAAGTCGCGTGCGAGGCGTCCCTCCACGGGAAGACAAGACCGGTAAATGAGGCCAATCGCATCTTCCTTTACAACATCAACTTTCCCAAGACTTTTTCCGTGTCTGCAGATGACAAGAAACTGAAATTAAATTCCACCGAGCCATTGCACTTACGTAGTACTTCGTGTTATGAAAGGTGGCCGGTAACTTTGTGATGCTAATGATCTACACCAACGAAACATAATAAGGGTTTGAAGGCGAAGAAAATAGCTGCCGTTTTATGTTAGGAAATTTTGTAGTATTTAGGCAATATGTATAGTGGAGTTTGAGGCGAAAGATAGTGACGTTAATTAAAGCTACAATTACAGTGACGATTAAAACTACGACGAATATACGGCCGTTGATAAAGCGACTATTATAGTGGCGTCTTAAAGGCAACGAAAATATTGGCGTTGTTAAGGCGACGAAAATATTGGCGTGTTAAAGGCGACGAAAATATTGACGTTGTTAAAGGAGACGAAAATATTGGAAAAAGGCGATATATATATTCATGTTATTTTAGAAGATAATTATATGGTGGCGTTGTAAAAGGCGCCCAATATAGTACATTTAAAGGTAAGATATATGGTGGAGTTTTATAAGATGACCAATATAGTGCCATTTTTTTCAAGGTTACAAATATAGTAGCATTTACTAAGATGACCAATACAGTGCCATTACTTCGAGGTTACACATGCAGCGGCGTTTGATAAAGTTATAAATATAGTGGCGTCTTTTGAAGGTTACAAATATAGTGGCATTTTTCAAGGTTACAAATAAAGGTGGAGTTTTTAAATATATATATATATATATATATATATATATATATATATATATATATATATATATATATATATATATATATATATATATATATATATATATATATATATATATATATATAGGCGATAAAAGAAAAGGCGTTTTTTTTTAAGGCAATGAATACAGTAGCACGTTTTGCTGTCTATATATATAAAAAAAAACAAAAAAAAAACGTAGTGGCAATTTTATGAAAAACTAACGGCGCATCTATGAGAATATTTAGTGGCATGTATGAGAATACAAAGCAGCGTTTGTATGAAAATATATGTGGTGTTTTTGTGAAAATATATAACGACGTTTGTATAAGTTTTTTTTTTTTTTTTTAGATGTATTGGCGTTTGTTTTTTTAAATAAAAAATGCGAGTGGCTTTTTTTCTTCTTTTTTACATATACAATGGTATTTTTATGAGTGTCATTTAAAAAAAGTAAAGTATTTTTGAGAAAGTATGGTATAGATTTTATAAGGAAAATATCGTGGCGTTTTAATGAGCAAAATGTCGTGGCATTTTGATGAGATATAAAGGTTTCCCTTTTTTCATATAAATATACAGTGGATTTTTAAATTATTCCATTTTACTTTTTTTAGGCTTTGTGCAAGGCGGCAAATAATGTGACCCTGACTATTACAAAAAGGCTCAAGGGATGCAGGGCGGAAATTCTGTAATTTAAACACTATACCATGTAACTGCCATACCAAAAAATCATGAACAAAGTTATCAATTTAGCCATCATGTAAAGAATTGTGTCAGCGTGCTGTTACTTGATAATGAAAAATTATTTCTTTGCATCTCAGGAAACAGTGAACTGATCGAAAAAAAAAGCACGTTATCTTCAAGAAATTATTGAACTGTGATAACGTCGCTTAAGAAAACCAGCACAACCACACAGAAAAAGGAAAAAAAGGACGAGCCGCTGCAAAGGTCTTCCCTCCGAATAAGCCCCGAACAAAACTGAAAAGGGTTGAGGAATACACCAGATCTAGGTAAAACAATCGGCGCAATTCCAACCCACGGAAATAAATCAGGAAGAGCAATGGAATGGGATGAAATGCTTTGTAGCGACTTCCCATTCTTAATGAAAAAGAAAGGTGCAATTACAGTATCTTGCCAATCATAACATACGATTCAGCAACTTGGAGCCTCACAAAAGATACCTGCAGAGAGTTGCGACGCACGCAAAGAAGAATATGGAGAAAATGCTAGATGTAGAATTAAGAGACTGGAAGCAAGTATCATGTATTATTCACCAAACAATGGTTGAAGATATACTAATGCCTATCAAAAATAAGAAATGGGCCTCAGCAGGTCATATCACGCGTATAACTGATAACAGATGGACAACTATAGTGGCAACCAAAAAGTTGCAGACGTCATGGCATACATAAGACCAGGTGCTCCGTAAGGACACGAAATGTAGTTTGCAAGGTTTTATCACTCGTACAACTGATGAGACAGACAACCAATATAACACTAGGAACTAAAAAAATGTAGGAGGCAGTGTAGACATTTAAAAGCAGGACCTTAAAGGGAGCATGATGGAGAACACTAACACAAAGGTAAAGCAGGGTGGGAGAGACCTTTCTCCTAAAGCGAACTAGTAATGGTTGAAAATGAAAACAGCGACTGATTAATTGACTGACTGATCATTTTTACAGTTAAAAAAGGCATTTCAAGAGAACAAATAAAAAAAAAAAAAAAAACGCTTGTTCATAAAAATAATATGGTCCCGCAACACCTTTGATCATAATGATATCACGGTACTTAAAACTGTTTTACTGAGAATGTCACCAATAACTGTTTGTAATGGTGTGAATCATCGTAGTGGGGAGGAACATCAAGGGACACGCCAGAAATCCTGCCTCTACAAGACTAAGAAAAACGCGATGTCATCTCACGATGAAAAGTCATCAAGCGCATCTTCTCTCTCTCTCTCTCTCTCTCTCTCTCTCTCTCTCTCTCTCTCTCTCTCTCTCTCTCTCTCTCTCTCTCTCTCTCTCTCTCTCTCTCTTGTGTGTGTGTCTGTTTCTTTTCCGTGTCTCAAATATTCATCAATCAATCGACCTATCTGCATCTGTCTGTCTATATATCCGTCTATTTTCCCTTTACTAATGCACTGGAATGCATATTTTACGACGGAAATATGGATAAGATTAATGTTTATTTTACGGCCAGAAACCAATAAAGCCTTCAATGAACAAAGACATAAAGCCAGCAGGACTAGAATATTTTCATGACTCAGTGGCGCAGGATAGAGCAACAATCATGCACGGAGGCCCACGTTGACCTCCGAGAAAAAGCGGACCCTGAACTCTTGCCCAATTACCAGTCAAGCAGAAAAGGGGCGCAGGGGAGGGGCGGAGAAGCCTTTTGCTTACTGGTACAAACAGAGAAAACAACCAGTCATGCAGAAGTAAGCCGAGAAAAGTTGTAAAGTGTTCTCATGTGTCTTCACTGTTACATGTGCACGGGTTCATTTCAGAGTAATAAAAATGGACTATAATCCAAACAGTGTAAACGTGTAAACTCACACATGCACAATCGAGTAAAATCAACATATCTCACGAAATTAGGCAAAGCCCTCACCTCTAAAATATAACAAATGGAGCTATTACATGACAAGTGAATACTTCCTGACAAACATAAACGAAGCACGACGTAAAAAATTGTCCACACAAGGATGCACTGCATGGGAATGTGCAGTTCACGTCGGCATCCAATCCAATATAAGGCGCGTCGGCAAGGAAGCAGATGGCTCACTGCACGAACTGGCAATGGATAAGAATAAGTCATCTTGCTAAACCGGACCTAACGGCTAGTCGGTCTGTATTTCACTCATAAATGTCAATAAAATGCATGTTTGTTTATATTAGTTTTCTAGGAAGATAATATGTGTATGTAATATGCTTTTCTCAGATAACAGAAGAGTGAATGGATACAATTATGTTTATTTATATTGCATATAGTCGGGGGTGGGGGTGGGTGGGGGGGGTATTATAGATGCAACTTTTCTTCTCATCTTTTCGAAGCATGGGCATGAGCAAATTTCGTAGGATGAGCACGAGTATCAGTCAGCCCGTTCCACCCACCTGCATGAGTGTGTACAATGAAGGGAAGGCATAATTGTAATACCCATGTAAAATAATTTCCTTGTTTTGAAGCAGCATGAGCGGCAACAGATTTCCCAAGAAGAGAAAGAGGCCCGTTCAGCCACCTGAGCGAGTACAATTGGCGACGGGCAGGCGTTTGGGGAGGAGGGTGGGAGTCCGGCACACGGCAACTATCGATGGTATTGAGTCATGCATATTCCAGGCGGCCTCCACGCGATGGCCAGGTATTGCTTCATAACCTCGCGCGCTTGCGGTTGCTTCTCTATCACCAGGCACGGGAGGCACATTCGCTGGACGCACCCTGCGGCTCAGAGCACTCTGCTCGTCGCCGCCGGCACGCAGCAGCACCACTCACAGGCAATCCAGGCTGACAACATGAAAAACTTGACCGTCCTACGAATGGCAATCAACCTGACGGGAAGTGTACATTTTTATTTCTTTCTCTACTATTTCATGCAAACCTTTTAGCCTTGCACCAAGAAAATAATAGCTATCTGCATGCCTATCTCCCTCTCTAACTATCTCCGTGCCTGACTACTACCTACCAGGCTTTTGAATGATCTACCTATGGATATATCTGACAATCAATCTAGCTATACCTAATCTCTCTCTCTCTCTCTCTCTCTCTCTCTCTCTCTCTCTCTCTCTCTCTCTCTCTCTCTCTCTCTCTCTCAAAACTTAAGTGTAAACAAGTAAATTCAGCCGTTGTAATGCGAAAACGGAATAAAATCTAATTTCTGTCCTATCTACAAACTTTGGGTCAGAAATGTAGTACAATACTTTATCTAACTACTGTGTCAAGCAAAACGACGTTAAGTTCATTTTCTTCATAGATCAGCTCATTTAAAAACAGTAAAAAAAAAAGACAAAATGGCTTATAACTCAAAGACCACTGACTTTTGGCGAAACAACACTTCGATCAAAAATAATGTACGTTCTGAACTATCATAGGGTCTGTGTGATCTGACTTTCTATGTAAATCTATGTAAATTTCCATACTCTCTCTAAGGCCACTATTCCGTCTTGATGGATCCGTCGACGTTAATGACGTCAAAATAACGTCAGCGAAACAACGGCCGCCCGTCAGGGATGATCTACTCCGTCAGTCCATCGCTCATCATTTGTTGACAAACATATGGGCAGCATTAACCACAACGACTTCTTGTAGATGTTATTTTGTAGCTAAGTACTTCTATTTCATATTTTCATGATATGTAGAATATTCAACATCACTGGACTGGCACCACCACCGCCGTTACGGACCCAAAAGTTAACTTGAGTTCATCTCTGGACGGGCTCCGATGCGGGGCCCCGGGCTCCGTTGATTACGTCACTGACGGCCGACAGATCCGTGAAAACGGAATAGTGGGAACCCCGCCCAACTAGAGCCCTGTGGCTTGGCCCGGGGGAACCCCCCATTGTTTACACATCTAGCGATGACCTGCGCATGGCGATCTGTCTCACTGTTAGTCTGTACGTTATCTATTTATGGAATATATATATATATATATATATATATATATATATATATATATATATATATATATATATATATATATATATATATATATATATATATATATATATTCATAATACGACTGCATGCTGTTATGAACGACCTGGGATTTGAGGGAAAGACAACGACTCAGTACCATTTCACTTGGCAACGTGGCTCATGCGACGTTGTCGCCTGCACACATTACCGACAACAGGCGCCAGGCCGCACCATTTACCCTTCCGCCACCTCGGGAAAAGAGAGAGAGAGAGAGAGAGAGAGAGAGAGAGAGAGAGAGAGAGAGAGAGAGAGAGAGAGAGAGAGAGAGAGAGAGAGAGTTGGTTCCCACGCTCCAAGAAGGGGGGGAGGTTTTATTGGGGTCTTGGTGTCTTGCCGACTGTCTGGGACATTCGGCCGACTAGTTGCCAGCACGTCGTGCTAACCCTCACGCCTCCAAACTCCCGTCACGACGTCGGTGCAGCATTCGGCAACAGTCTCAAGACCTCGTTCAAGACATGCCCGACCCTTTCACATTAACACTCAAGACCTCGTGTACCCTAGAGTCGTGAGTTGTCGTGGCCCAGAGTCGGCTCAGTGTGAACGGGGCTTTAGCACACCCTATCATGCTCTGAGGCAAACGGGGCTTTCACGATAATAAAAATGTGTGTGTGTGTGTGTGTGTGTGTGTGTGTGTGTGTGTGTGTGTGTGTGTGTGTGTGTGTGTGTGTTCATAATGTTCTTCTCATTTCCATTTTCAACCATTACTCAGACTACTCGGGAAGGTTATATGTAAACTGTCGTCCTTCTGCTGTTGCTCTAACTGAGGACACAGACCCCCGACTGCATCCGCGCCGACTGTCTGCTAAGTCAATCGGGTAACAAAGTGACAGGAAAGGCGCCCAAATTGCCTCAAATCTGCTCGGGATTCGAACAAACGGCATCTTGAATGTGATCCAAGCGACCTAACCATCACACCATTAGGCCGCGTGTGTGTGTGTGTGTGTGTGTGTGTGTGTGTGTGTGTGTTTTAGTAAAAGCATGAATTTCTTTAAAAGAGGGCTTATTGAAATTTTAAAACAGAAAACAGAATGTCCGAAAACATTCATATAATATAAGGCCCCAAATCTGTGTGTGGATTCCTAACAGCATCTTTATATAGACTCAGGATAAGAGAGCAAGTGAGTATGTGCTAAAAAAAAATCAAGGGGTATAATTTAGATTCTTTTAGCTTGAGGAAGGAGGGAAGTAGGTAAAGGAAGACCGATGATGAATCAGGGAAGACAAATGGTGAATAACTAGTTCTCAAAAGCTGTTACGTTCAGGCACTTTATTCTTCTACATATCTCTGTGTATTCTCCTGTGTTTAATTTTCTTAAGTTCGGCTTATAACGGTGGTAGTGTCTCATGATGGGGCCTCTTGGTTAGCCCCCGATCGTACGTGACGCAGGCAAATATTTAATAGTTGCGCTATTCTTGCTTGACTCATGCTGTCCCCGGAGCTTCACTTGACCCTTATGAGTGTGTATCCCTAGTTCAGATTGATAGGTGGTCATCTGGACAGCATGTGGGTTGTCTTCGGTCCCTCAGCGATGACTGTAAATTGTCAGTTTGCACGACTTGATCCCGGATCTTCCAGGACACCGCATCTACACGCTGACCACTCAGTCAGCGCCCCCTATACTTAGTTCTCAAACAGAACTATACAAGAGTGGAGACTCTCCAGCACCAGCAGCGAGAATATGATAGGAAGCTTCGAGAACAGCCCTTACTTGGGTTAGACAGTAGGTCTATATAAGCCTCTTCGTGTCAGAACCGATTTCCTCTTATAATAATTTCATTTTCTGGGTATCTACTTGTTTAATCACTGGTACTTCATAGAAATTCATAAACATACATGTAACCAGATATATCTGGCGTGCCTATTTACATAAAAACTATTTTGACAATAAATGAGGCTTAGCAGAAAAATAAATAAAAGGTCTGTACGCACATCCACTTCTTCGACAACAAAGGAGAATGACAAAGGGCTGAAAAAAAAATACCCGCATATGCTGCTTCTATAAAGAAAATAGAAAAAAAATCATATAATTTATAACTCAGTTCCAGAGTTGTTCTGATAATCCGCTCTCTCCTAGAACCGCTGGAACGGACTTCAAAGAGTCGAATAGCTTCAAAACGTAAAAATGAAAACACGAGCCCTTCACAAACAGCAGATCCAGACGCAAGATTTCAGGAGTGTATTATGCTACCACTAATGTATGCAAGCTACAAACCACAAGTGGACGCGAACCACTGAAAACCGCCATGCTTAGGGCCAATAATCTAACTAAGGAAACAAAAGAGGCAGGAGCTGCATTGAAAATTGAGAAAAAAGAAAGAGGGGAATAAGGGCGAGGTAGCGCGTGGAAAAGGTGGAGGGTAAAGAATGGATAAAAGAGAGAGAGAGAGAGAGAGAGAGAGAGAGAGAGAGAGAGAGAGAGAGAGAGAGAGAGAGAGAGAGAGAGAGAGAGAGAGAGAGAGAGAGAGACAGAGAGACAGAGACAGACTGACAGACCACAGATAGAGAGACAGGGAAACACAAACAGATAGACATACAAGCAAGCAGGCAGGTAGGCAGGCAGGAAGGCAGATAGACATACACAGACATAGACAGACAGACAGATATATAATAAAACAGGATGGCCACCTAAAACAGAAGTTCGAGGGGGGGAAAGGACAAGAAATAGGTGAATTTAAGAGAATTAAAACCACACATAATGGAGTAAAAATAATAAAAAAGTGAGAGAAATAGAATGAAGGGAAGAAAATGAATTAGAGGAGGAGGAGGAAGAGGGAGGACTTGGGGATGAACGAGCGAAATGGCGGCAATGCTGAAGAGGAGAGGAACGTTGGGACGGAGAAGACATGGAGGAGGGGACATAAAAAGAAATAAACAGGGAAAACGAGGGAGGGATAATAAAAGTATGAAAGGAGGATAAAGATAGAGACAGGAGTGTGAGGACGGGAGAGAAGAAAGGATAAAGAGAAGGAAGGAGGAAGGAAGAAAGAACAAGGATGTCGGGAGAAGAGAGAGAGAGAGAGAGAGAGAGAGAGAGAGAGAGAGAGAGAGAGAGAGAGAGAGAGAGAGAGAGAGAGAGAGAGAGAGAGAGAGAGAGAGAGAGAGAGAGAGAAGGGGGGGGAGGGAGGGTGATACGGAGGTGACAAGGAAGAGAGAGGGGAGAGGGCAAAGTGAAGGGACGGTGGAAGGGAGGAAGGAAGGGACTTCATAGGGACGGAGCCACGGGGGAAGAGGGAGGGGGGAGGCAGGGCTATAAGGGTAAAGTAATGAGGAGATTTGTTGGGAATAAGACCTGGTGGAGGAAAGGCTCTATCCAGCCTTGGAGGGGCGGAGCGGGGAGGGAGAGAGGAGAGAAGGATGAGGCGGAGAGCGAGGAGGAGAAAGAGGAGGAGGAGGAGGAGGGAAAAGAGAGAATAAAGGAAAATGACGAGGAAGGAAGTTAAGACAAGGCAAAAGGGGGAGAGAAAAAGAACTTGGCGAAAAAAAAGAATGTTTGTGATTCTGTGTGTGTGTATATATATATATATATATATATATATATATATATATATATATATATATATATATATATATATATATATATATATATATATATATATATATATATATATATATATATATATATATATATATATATATATATATATATATATATATATATATATATATATATATATATATATATATATATATATATATATATATATATATATATATATATATATATATATATATATATATATATATATATATATATATATATATATATATATATATATATAAACACACACACACACACACACACACACACACACACACACACACACACACATGTCTGGACGTCTCATTTTCCCCCGCAATCTGCATATATTTACTTATTCATGTATATGTCCCATTTATTAATTTATGTGTATCTACGTACTTGTTTATCTGTCTATATAATTGTTTAGCCATTTGCATATTTATCTGTTTAGATGTATTTTCACAATCATATTTTTGTCTAATATATATATATATATATATATATATATATATATATATATATATATATATATATATATATATATATATATATATATATATATATATATATATATATATATATATATATATATATATATATATATATATATATATATATATATATATATATATATATATATATATATATATATATATATATATATATATATATATATATATATATATATATATATATATATATATATATATATATATATATATATATATATATATATATATATATATATATATATATATATATATATATATATATATATATATATATATATATATATATATATATATATATATATATATATATATATATCATGGAGAGGCGGTGGCTGAGTCGACAGAGTGATGGCGCCGCGTTCAGGAGGACGAGAGTTCAATCCCCGCCCGGTGCCACGAAGCTGGGATTTTTCAGCCGCCGCCGAGTGGCTTAAAACTACCCACATGCTGTCCAGAAGACCACCTATCAACCCGGACTCTAGATTCTAGGATTAAAGATGAGCTCCGGGAGGGCAGCATGAGTCAGTGCAAGATGGCGCCACTATAAACACTCGCCTGCGCCAGAACGGGCTGGGCCGACCATCAGGCCCCACTGGAAGAAAAAATATATATATATATATATATATATATATATATATATATATATATATATATATATATATATATATATATATATATATATATATATATATATATATATATATATATATATATATATATATATATATATATATATATATATATATATATATATATATATATATATATATATATATATATATATATATATATATATATATATATATATATATATATATATATATATATATATATATATATATATATATATATATATATATATATATATATATATATATATATATATATATATATATATATATATATATATATATATATATATATAGATATATATATATATAGATAGATAGATAGATAGATAGATAGATAGATAGATAGATAGATAGATAGATAGAGAGAGAGAGAGAGAGAGAGAGAGAGAGAGAGAGAGAGAGAGAGAGAGAGAGAGAGAGAGAGAGAGAGAGAGAGAGAGAGAGAGAGAGAGAGAGAGAGAGAGAGAGATAGAGAGAGAGAGAGAGAGAGAGAGAGAGAGAGAGAGAGAGAGAGAGAGAGAGAGAGAGAGAGAGAGAGAGAGAGAGAGAGAGAGAGAGAGAGAGAGAGAGAGAGAGAGAGAGAGAGAGAGAGAGAGAGAGAGAGAGAGAGAGAGAGAGAGAGAGAGAGAGAGAGAGAGAGAGAGAGAGAGAGAGAGAGAGAGAGAAGGGGGGGGGGGGGAGAGAGAAATGGCCCCCTAACACTCCATCACCACACAACAGCCCGGGGTCTTTTGGTGGGGAGAAATTCCTGGCACGCTTATGATTTTTCCCCCTCGCCCTGCCTCGCCGCCCTCCTTCTCTTCCTCTTCCTCTGGCTCTTCCTCCTTTTCTCAGTTCCAAGCCTTTTCTTTTAGCCTCCCCCCAGCCCCTTCCGCCATTTCCTCTTGCCTTTCTCTCTGGCCTCTAGAGGAATGTCCAGCCTCGTCAGAAGCCGAAGGAGATTTGGCCTCGAAATGAAAAGATTCTGGAGAACAACGACTGTTTAGAGGTATTGGCGCTTAGCTGATCGTCATTACTTGCTAATTCCCTACATACCTGCATGTCACATCATAACAATAACAGTCGTTTTGGTTTGTCATTACGACCATCAATACATCTTTTATTCGTCTGTATGAAGCTCATGGCTATCTGAAGTTCAATACCTATGCTGTCTAAATTCCTATCACACACACAATAGGTGAAAAGTATCTTGATTTCTTCAACTGTAGAACAGCCCTCCTTCTACGGTATTTTCTTGTTTCTGTGACTCAACTCTTTCAAGAGGGAAGTGTCAAGGCACAGTTGGAAAGAAATTGATCCCTCTTGAGTTTATTTAATTACCTTGCAGGATCAGCATCGTTGTGGGCATACATTTTCGTTTGTTTTTTGATTGCGTGTAATTTACCATACAAAATCTATTTTGTTTTTTTAACAAAATTGTCTTTATTTTTGGCTGCCTAATTTTACTGAATTTTATTTAAGGTGGATTAGGATATTTTTCAGTATATTCTTTTTTCTCTCCGTTGTATCAATTAGCCCAAGCAGAGAAGTCAATACCCGAGCTTCTTACCCACGTGACGGACGCTGGAATCCCTTTACTGCCAAGCATCGCCGGGGATCGCTCCACGCCCCTCTTTTTCCGCCTGGCCCTGGAGGAGCTGCTGGCGCGTCGGCACGGACGGGTGCGTGGGCTGGGTTGGGGAGAGCAGCGAGCAACTTCAGCCCCTCCCCCTTCGCCCTGCCTCTCCCTCTCCCACCCAAGACATGTGAGGCATGGTCCAGACGTGTATGGACCGGACGTTAAACGGAGGGATAAGAAAGGAGGCAGGGCGTGTAAGACGGTGAATCAAAGGGAAAGGGAGTGGAGATGAAAGAAACAGGGGTGGAAACCATCGTGGAAGGAGGGAAAAAAAAAAAAAAAAAAAAACGAAAGGAAACTGAAGTAAATAATGGTGAAGTGGAGTCACTAGGTAAAGAAGATAGAGGAATATGAAATACGAAGACGGAGAGTAGGTATGAAGGAAAGAGGGGTAGGAAGCATGGAAGGAGAGGAAATTTCGAGGAGATATTAAACATAAAAGTGAAATGAAGGCATTTAGAAGATTGAGAAGCAAATAAACAACAGAGAAAGTGTCAAAACGAAGGAAAAGGGGGGGCGGAAATATCATAGGAGATGTATAAGAAAAGGCAAGTTTACATAATTTACAAAAAAAGGAAATGGAGTGGCAATGAAAGGAAGGTGAAAATCACCAAGTAGTAAGAGAAAAAAAGTTACAAGAGATTGCAGGAAAGAACTGAAGGAAAGAATAACTAAAAAGATCGGGGAAGATAAAATAAATATAAGCCATACTACATGCTGGTCCTTCCTCACGTGCCCCTGAAGTTGCATCTCGGGGATATACTGGTGGCGCACACACACACACACACACACACACGCTACGGAGCTCTGCAGTGTGTGTAGGTTAGCACCTACATACACGTAGCTTAGCACTATCATTCGCAACCGAGAAGTCCCAGGTTCGATTCCTGGGCGGGGTAGAGACTGCTGGGCAGTCTCCTTTAATACGTGTCCCCTGTCCACCCCGCAATGAATGAGTAGTGGGTGTCCGTCTGGGGTGGTGTTCCGCCTCCAGGGGGTAGGGGAGGGAGGTTGCTGCCGTACCTCGAAACTGTTACTTGTGAGTTTGGTCATTCTGGGAGAGTAATGGTTGAAGATCTCAGGTCTATCGCGTAGTGACACCACGATGAATATCTCTCTCTCTCTCTCTCTCTCTCTCTCT
>NC_066540.1:10166012-10171012 GCF_024679095.1 Eriocheir sinensis | reverse complement strand
AACGACGTGAAAAGACGGAGGTGTGAAGTGAAATAAGAGAAAGGAGAAAGATTGAAGTAGGGACTTGGGAGATGGGAGGTGACACGAGGCAAGGGTGAGGAGGCAAAGGTTAGAGGTGACTAGGACAAGACAAGGTGGAGAGAAATGCGATGACTGAAAGGAAGGTGGTGAAAAACAAGGAGATTAAAGGGTGGAGAGCGATAGGGATTAGACAGATGAAACGAAAGGGTGACGCTGGACAAATAGGAGGTATGGAAGGACATAATGGTAGAAGGAAATAAAAGTGAAGGAAGTAAAAGCTGGAGATAGGGAGCGGATCGGAGAAACGAAGAACCAATAAGGGATAAATGGAAAGGGGAAAATGAGAAAAAAAATGACAGAAAGAACGTGAATGAAGGAGAGTAAGAGGTGGCGAGACAAAGAGAGCAGTGTTGGGAGGGGAAAGAAGAGAAGCAAGAGGAGGACAAAGAAGATGCAGTACACAAATGATAAGACGACACCAAGAAGATAAAACAGAAGCAACGAAGAGTAAGGAGAAAGGGAAGAAAGAAAATGGAAACGAAGGAAATGACACAGGGGAACATTAAACCGTAAACGCCTTATTGCAATGGACAACATCACAGCAATTCTTCAACTCTCTATCTCTGTCACTGTCTGTCTTGCATTATATATTTCCCTGTCATTTTTTTCTTCCTTTCTGTATGTCTTTCTATCTGCCTGTCTGTTTTATCTGTCTGTGTCTGAATGTGTCTGCCTATCTGTCTGACTTTCCATCCTTCTTTCTATCTTTTTTATATATTTTTTTTATTTAAACATAGGCACATGTATACTATTTACATACCCAAAGGTGCACTGTCGTGTGCTGCCTATTCAAAGGGCAGGATAAAATCTATATAAAAAATAACTATATAAACTATAAAAAATATATATACTATAAAAATAAAAAAAAACAATACAGAATATATGTGAACGCACTGCACACTACACTCGTGTCACTGCTCCACCATGAGTGTCAGTGGAGTGGGGAGTGAGCCCCTCCAGTGGTGGGCCGACACTTTTATTTTTTGGATGTTCATCTCCCGGATGTTTGGTACACAGGCCGTGAACATGTTCCACATCCGGCAGACTCTTCCCGAAAAGGTGCGCTGGTGCTGGCTGGTACGGGAACACGGCACCTCCACTGCGTCACCACGGGATAGCACCGTTCTCGTGTCCCGCGTGGTGACTCTCGGAGGTTGGCGTAAGCCCGCCAGATGTGGCACTCCCTGCACTTGTGCCTTGTGAAACACCACAAGAGCAGCTACGTCCCTGCGGCGCTCCAAGGAGTCGACGGAGCTGAGAGTTTCCTGCCCGGTTGGGGGGTCTGCCGCATCCACCAGTCGCAGTGCCCGTCTCTGGATGGCGTCTGTCTGTCTGTCTGTTTCTCTGTTTACCTTAAGTTTCTATGCGTCTGCCTTTCTTTTTGTCTGTCTGTCTGTCTGCATGTATGTATGTATGTATGTATGTATGTATGTATGTCTACCTGCCTGTCTGAATGTGACTGCCTATATCTTTGACTTTCCATCCCTCTTTCTATGTTTGTTTGTCTGTTTACCTTAACTTTCTGTACGTCTGCCTTTCTCTCTCTCTCTCTCTCTCTCTCATACTATTGTGAACGGATATTATTGTCAGGGAAGAAGAAAAATCAGAATATAATCAAAACATGTCACTTGTATTGCTTCCGGTTTCCGGCTTTTCCCTAAGATCTTCCTTCCATTGTAATCAAAATAGGAATGAGAGAGAGAGAGAGAGAGAGAGAGAGAGAGAGAGAGAGAGAGAGAGAGAGAGAGAGAGAGAGAGAGAGAGAGAGAGAGAGAGAGAGAGAGAGAGAGAGAGAGAGAGAGAGAGAGAGAGAGAGAGAGAGAGAGAGAGAGAGAGAGAGAGAAGGAAAGTTGTCAAGAAGTAAACTAAATATAAAACAGGAGTAAAGGAAATAAAAGAAAATTGAAAAGGAGAAATGGTGAGGCAAGGAGCTGGAGCTGGAGGTGGTGGTGGTGGTGGTGGTGGTGGAGGAGGAGGAGGAGGAGGAGAAATAAAATAGAACCATTGACGAGCAGGTACCAGTTTATATCAAGGTAGCCTGGATTGACGATTTAATCTATGCCCAAAGCCACTCAAGTAACCTATTAGAATTGATGGAAACAATCGAGATTAGGAGGAGGAGGAGGAGGAGGAGGAGGAGGAGGAGGAGGAGGAGGAGGAGGAGGAGGAGGAAGAGGAGGAGGAGGAGGAGGAGGAGGAGGAGGAGAAAACATGGAAACATGGAAATGCAGGCAACAGAAAGCCTATTGGCTCATTACGAGGTCGCCCGCTTGGGTGATTTAATCTGCTCGACCGCCACTTGGGGCTTGGTGAGCAGATGAAAGCACCTCGATATTGAGGAGCAGATGGAAGCCCCTCGTTATTCAGTTTACTCCCGATGCTGCGAAATGACGGTCGATTCTATATTTGAAGGAGTTGATGGTATTCGCATTTACTACTTCTGAGGGAAGATTGTTCCAGTGGCGGATGACTCGGTTTGAAAAGAAACTCCTTCCAATGTCTGTCTTATATCGACTCGACTGAATGGGTAAACCGTTATTTCTAGTTCTTGAGTTGGTTTGCAGTTCAAAGAATTTGGAGTAATCGACGTTATTAAACTTTTTTAGATACTTGAAGACTTGAATCATATCCCATCGTAGGCGTCTTTTCTCCAATGTAAAGAAATTGAGTCGCTTGAGTCGTTCCTCGTACGGTTGAGCCCTGAAGGTTGGAATCATCTTTGTGGCGCGTCGTTGAATCCTTTCCAGTAAAGCAATGTCCTTTCTGTAATTGGGAGACCAGAACTGCACTGCATACTCGAGGTGCGGTCTTACCATGGAATTATACAAGGATAGCATCACGTCTGGTGTTTTACACTCGAAGTTCCTCGCTATGAACCCGAGCATAATGTTGGCCTTGTTGTATGCTTTTTTACAGTGATTCGCGTGTTTCAGGTCACTGCTGATAGTGACTCCAAGATCCTTTTCCTCCTGCATCGCTTGCAGAGGTCTCCCATTCATGATGTATGTGTGGTTACTATTTTGGGACCCAATGTGCATGACTTTGCATTTGTCAACATTAAAAGACATTTGCCATTTTTCCGACCATTCGATAATGTGATTGGGGTCTTTCTGAATGATTTCGCAGTCGGTCTTTGTGAGGGCATCTCCACCCACCTTGGTGTCATCTGCAAATTTCGATATTGTGGATTTCAGTCCTGATTCTAGGTCATTGATATATATGATAAAGAGGATGGATCCCAGCACTGACCCTTGAGGCACTCCACTAGTGACTGGAAGCCAATCGGAAGGCTGTCCGTTGAGTAGTACTCGTTGTTTTCTGTCGGTGAGCCAATCCCTTATCCACGCGATCAGATTGGCTCCGATGCCCGCCGAGTGCAGTTTCTTAAGGAGTCGCTCGTGCGGTACCTTGTCGAAGGCTTTCTGAAAGTCCAGGTATATAACATCACTGGGGATGTGGGCATCCCAGTTCTTATATATATATATATATATATATATATATATATATATATAGATATATAGATATAGATATATAGATATAGATATAGATAGATAGATAGATAGATAGATAGATAGATAGATAGATAGATATAGATATAGATAGATAGATAGATAGATAGATAGGAACACAAAGGAAGAACAAACAACAGCAGACCTGATGGTCCTTACGAGGCTGTTTGTGACAAGCTACATTAACTATCTAATCAAAGGTGGAAGATGAAGGACAGCAAAGGCGAAGGATCCTCCCCATTCCCCCATCCTTCCAGCCAAAGCTGGCAGGAAAGGAAAAACAACCATGCAGCATGGAAAAACTGCATGGAAATTATGTAGGAAAGAGGAAAGAACTACCATTACTGCTACCACTAACCGGGCGATAAAAACGGACAAGGACACCAGTATTCGAAAGAACTTAACGTTATTAAGACAATGAGTAATATCTTAATTGCTGGTTGGATTCAAAATACTTGTCTAATTTATTCCTGAAGGCCGTAACTGTTGTTCTATCAACGATATCACAGGGTAGAGAGTTCCAAACATTAGCGGCTCGATTGAAGAATAAGTGTTTGGCCTCGTGCGACAAGAATCTTTTACCACTTATCTTGAATTTTTTATTTCTTCTTGTTCTTTTTGATCGATCAATTGTAAAGTAATCTTCCGCATTAATATCAATGAATCCTATAAACATTTTAAACACTTCTACTAGATCGCCTTACATTCTTTGATTTGATAGGCTGAATAAATTTACTTCTTTAAGCCTTTGTTCATAAGATGAATTTCTCAACCTAGGAATCATTTTTGTTACTCTCCGTTGAACCTGTTCTAACTTTTCTACGTATTTTCTGTAATAGGGAGACCAAAATTATACACAGTACTCTAGATTAGGTCTAACCAGCGAATTATACAGTTTTAATATTACTTTTTTCCGATTTATTATTAAAGACTCGTCCGATGAAGCCAACCAATTTGTTTGCGGTTTTAACTACCTCTGAACAATGCTGACTGGGCCTTAAATCGCTTGATATAGTGATTCCAAGATCCTTTTCCTTACTTACTGCAGAAAGTTGTTGGTCATTCATTACGTACTGAACGCGATTGTTATTGTTTCCGATGTGTAACACTTTACATTTGTCAACGTTAAATTTAATTTGCCGTTGATCGGCCCAACGTGCAAGTCGATCTATATCTGATTGTAATACTTCTTCGTCGAGTGTCGTAGTTACCTTACAAGCGATTTTTGTGTCATCAGCAAATTTTGATATTTTGCAAGTGAGCCCATCATCGATATCATTAATATAAATTAAGAGCATGGGACCAAACACTGATCCTTGAGGTACGCCGCTTCTGACATCGAGCCAGTTAGATGGAACACCGTTTAGAACTACTCTGTTTCCGCTCCGAGAGCCAGTCCACAAGCCAATT
>NC_066540.1:10158512-10161012 GCF_024679095.1 Eriocheir sinensis | reverse complement strand
GAAATGGGGCTCGTTGGGTCGTTATGATCGGTGCAGAGTGTTGTGTGGAGGGAGACGAGGCACGGCCCGTCACACTCTACGGAGCAACACTGCCAAAGTTAACTATGATATTAGGGCCTTGATGGAGTCTATTTGCCATCCCAGTTTGGAATCAATCTTTTAAAATATACAAAAATCTTCCCCAATTCGTAGTCAATATTCCAAAAAAACTGAAAAACTGAGCTCATATGAACATGAACTTTTCTCAGGGTGAAGATATATGAGCAATTATTTTTCATAATTTCATTATTGTTTGACAGTAAATTTTCCAGAGTATTTATATTTATAGACAAATGTTAATTGGAATGGCGAGTAAGAATTGCCTGATGTACAGCGTTGCACTCACTCTGTTATTTATTCGTAACTTTCTATTGCAGTATACTGTATCAGATTATATTAAAGTATTTTCACCCAACTGTCCGAACAGAATATGTGCTGTCCCTAAAATAATCTTTACTGAAGATTTTGCTTTTCTCCGTTTGACATAGCGCTTTTCTAGCCCCTGCCTGCTGGTCAATTTGATGTCTGCCTTTCCCTACTTCCTGTATGCTTGCTTGATTACCTGTTCGACTAGCAGCTTGAACATGCCTCTTTTATAGTGAATACTTCTTATGTCTTCGTATTCCATTTTTTTTTCAGTCACTCATTGTCTACCAGCCTTTCAACCACCTCTTTTTGTCATTTTATTTATCTGCATCTGTCAGTCCGCCTTTCACCTCTCTCTCTCTCTCTCTCTCTCTCTCTCTCTCTCTCTCTCTCTCTCTCTGCACAGCACACGTTAATCAGGGGAGCGGTGCGAGGGTCTACACGGTCGACTTCATGCAAGATTCTTTCATTTAAGCCTTAGCTAGCAAAGCAACAGACGAGAGTTCCGAGCCGCACTATATGCTGCACTACTTGACCCTTAAAAAGCTCTTGCAAATGCATCTCCGCGAGGTTCCACACGTCAGACAAGATCAACACGAATATTGTTGATCACGGTAAGAATTCATAACTCTCGTGAGCGTGTACTACGACGCAAAACTCCCTCAAACTGGCGGTCGCAGGCAGGTGCGGCAGAGGGATCGATGTCGCCGATAAGCGATATTTCCTGGAGAGGCTGAATCTTGCGGCGTACCCAAGGAGGGGGCTGCGGCGGGAGGTAAAGGGGCTAGGGAGGATGGCTTTGAGGAGGAAGAAAGGAAAGGGAAGGAGGCAGGAGGAGGAAAGATTACGGGGTTAGGGGAACCGAGAGGGGTAGGGATAGGAGGGAATGGAGCGCGAGGAGAAAAGATTGCGAGGTGAGGGGAAGGGAGAGTTGGGGATGGAGAGGAGAGGGTAGTGGGGGTGGAAGGGAACGGAGGAGGAGGTTAGGTACGGAAAGACTTTGAGAAGAGCAAAGAAAGGACGTGAGGGGAGGGTGAAGGAGGGCGGAAGAGGGAGGAGAGGAGGGTAGGCATGATGATTAAGATGAGTAAGATCGAATAGGAGGAGAAGAATGAGGAGGAATGTGAGGAAGAAATTGAGCAAAGAAGGAGACGAAAGATTGAAGATGGAACGTGAGAAGGGAAACTAATAGGGAGCAAAGAGATAATAAGATAAAAACATGAGGAGAAGGAGGAGGAAAATAACAATAAAAGGGGAGAATAGGAAGCGAAAAGTCGGAAAGAGAAGGTTGGGCATAAAAGGACCACTGGGAACGATAAGGACAGACAGGTATGATTCTTGTGACTCGATATATTGATAGCAACAGTTAGATGCATACCTATCTCTAAATGAAAAAAGGATGTGTCAGTGTGTGTGTGTGTGTGTGTGTGTGTGTGTGTGTGTGTGTGTGTGTGTGTGTGTGTGTGTGTGTGTGTGTGTGCGCGCGCATTCTTGCATGTGTATTATTATGTCCGTGACAGTCCGCAAGCGAGGGAGCGCATGTGTGTATTTTTTTTGTGGGGCTGTGTATGTACGTGTGTGTGTGTGTGTGTGTGTGTGTGTGTGTGTGTGTGTGTGTGTGTGTGTGTGTGTGTGTGTGTGTGTGTGTGTGTGTGTGCAAGGCAGCCAGCAACTCGCCATTATAAAGCCTTGGGTGATGTAAAGCCCTGCCGTTCCTCACAAATTATTTCCACAATAAATCCAGCCTTTCACTCCTTAATTATGGGGCGAGCGAGGCCCCGGCCTGTTCCCGTGGCCTTAGTTACCGACCCAGAAATCATCGTCCATCACGCACCGCCAGCGACAGGCAGCACTGTGTCCTGTCGCAGCCAGCACGGGTACATCAAAACTGACTGACGGGTGTGGGAGGCAGAGCAAAGAAAGGCGGGTAAATCCGAGGACAGAGACACAGTGATAAGGCACGACCCATTGGAGTAGTACCCACAAAGAGCCTGGCGTTGCAACAGCGGTTGTGCCTCACGGGTTGCAGCAGCTGCTTCGTGACAAGTCCTCGCCCCTTCCCGGGTACACCTCCCCTGCCCTGTCCTTCCCTTGG
>NC_066540.1:10106012-10151012 GCF_024679095.1 Eriocheir sinensis | reverse complement strand
TGGTAGTGGTGGAAGCAAGGGAATAGTAAGGAAATGGTGGTAGTAATTAGCCCTCCCCCTCCCCTCCCATACACACGAGGGCCATACACCATAGCGAAGCGGATAAAGCTCTTGCACACGGTTAGCTGAGAGGGGGAAAAGGCCGCTGAAGACGATACAGAAAACCTAACCTAGAGGTAGCTAAATGAAGTTTATAGCTGAAATTTTGAGTTTAAGGATAGGCCAAGAATCTTTAGTGTACAGTAAGGGAACAGCAAAGTGTTATCGAAGAATAAAGGATATAATTAATATCTAAAGGGTTAGGTCGAGCTGGCTGATGGAGAAATTGAAATTTCGAGGACACAAAATTGCATCTGCCCCATTCGGAAATAACAGCGGTTACGCGTTCTGTGACTTCCAGCTTTTGAATTGTATAATTCCTGTTGGATAGTTTTTTCTTTTTTTTTAATGCTGAGTAATGTAGGTTCATAGGCGTAGAAGTGGATAAGAATTTGTTTTGGAAAGACCTTTAATGAAGAATAGAAATAAAAAAAAAAAAGTTGAGTAACGTAGTCATCGGCGTAGTAGTGGATAAGTTTGTTCTGGAAAAATAACATCAATGAACAATAGAAAGAGTGAAAGATAGAACAGAGCCCTGTGGAAAACCTAAGTTTATAAATTTAGGAGTAGAACAGTGACCAGATATAGACCAGCATAAAAGTATACTGGAGACGAAAGTACTCGTACAGAGGAATATATTCCGTAAGAGGGTAGTTACGAAATCAAAGATTTGTGCCCGACTCTCAATCTAGAGATAGCAAAGGTTTCACAGAAGCGGCTAAGAGAGGATGACCAGGAGTCAGTTAGGAAAACAAGATCACCCGTAGAGCGTTCCTTGCGGACACCGTAAAAGTGATTGGGGATAAGGCTGACAGTTGATGGATGTTTAAGAACTCTCATGTTAAAGATTGTTACAACGACAAGAAGATAAAGCTATTAGACGGTAGTTTAAAGGGCTAAAGGGGTCACCCTACTTAGAAACAGGTTGTAAGAGTACTTCCGGTAGGACGGAAAGATTTCGAAAGGTAGAGACGAAAGAGTTTGAATAAGCAGGGTGTTAGAACAGAAGCTACAAGCTGACAATTTTCAATCATCGCCGAGTGGACGAAGACTATCTTTCCTGATGACCATCTATCAACCCGGACTCTAGTGAGACTCTCTAAAGGGGATTAAGTGGAGCTCCGGGGAGCAGCATGAGCCAAGGAGAATGACGCCACTATAAAACACTTGCCTTCGCCACTAACGAACTGGGAACGACCAGAAGGCCCCGTCAAGAAAGCCTCCCATCACTATAGGGCGTATAGGCCGATTTGAAGAAAAAAAAAAGGAACTCCATCAGATCCAGAAGCCTTTTGAGCGTTCAGGCCATAAAGGGCATGGGAAACATTAAAATTATAATATCAAGCATAGAAAATTCGAAGGGGAGATGAGGAGGAATATGGTCTGAATCATTCAGAGTGGAATTTTCAGAGAAGGTTTGAGCGAATAGTTCAGTCTAGAGACAGATGTGACCGCTGTAGTGGCATCAGGATGAAGGAGAGCTGAAAAGGACGAGGCAGTGAAGTTGTTGGATATATTTTTGGGGAGCTAGGTACCAAAAGTTTCAGGAAAAAATAGAATTAGCAAGAGTTTGACAAGTTATAATGATATAAATGTTTTTAGTAATTTTAGGAATAGATCTGGCATGATTCTGTCAAAAATACAAAGTTTGATTGTTAGTAGATGGAAGGCTCAGATACCATTTTGTGAGGAGTATCTATCTTTGATAGCAGCAGAACAAGCGTGATTGAATTATGACTTTTTAGCATGAAGTGCAGGGAAAGAATTTATTATTTCTGAATTACGCTTGGCACACAAAGGTCTTTAAACTGTAAGCAGTAAACATTATACGGGAAATCTAAAAAATACATACTCAGGTATTTTCACTAAGCTGAATCATAATGCCCAGAAGCACCACTTCTTCGGGTGAGTCTAGACTCCAGACGCTGTACATGAGCGATAGGTCAGAAACCGGAGCATAAGGAGAGCACAGTTCAACATAAAAAGCTAAGGAATTGCATTTGAGTGTTCGTTGTGTCTCCAAGGCGATCACAGATACGTGTAGAGTGCTGAGATAACTGATCCAGATCATTGAGGAGAGAAATAATGAGGCTTGTTCACTAGGTAGGTCAGTGATAAAAGGGTGAAAGGCAAAACTGATGGTTAACACAGAAATCTCCTAAAATCCAGATTTCAGCGAAGGAAGAGCAAGTTAAGATGTGCTTACTCTGAAAATAGTCAAATAATTTTACATGTAGAATTAAATGAGAGGTAAAAAGCAGACATATTTGCTGATAGAATGACAATATTTTTTTTTTTTTTTTTTTTTTTTTACATCAGAGGACACGACTCAAGGGCAATAAAAGACTACAAAAACAAAGCCCGCTACTCGCCGCTCCTATAAAAAATAAAAGTAAAGAGTAGCCAAAGGAGAGGTCAATTTCGGGTGGAGAGGTGTCTTGATACACTCTTCTTGAAAGCGGTCAAGTCATAGGCAGGAGGAAATACAGACGAAGGAAGGCTGTTCCAGAGTTTACCAGTGAAGGGGATGAAAGAATGGAGATGCTGGTTAACTCTTGCATAAGGGGTTTGGACAGTATAGGGATGAGCATGAGTAGAAAGTCGTGTGCAGCGGGGCCGCGGTAGAGGGAGAGGCGTGCAGTGAGCAAGTTCAGAAGAGCAGTCACCATGAAAATATCGATAGAAGATAGAAAGAGAGGCAACACGGCGGCGGAATTTAATAGGTAGAAGACTATCAGTAAGAGGAGGAGAGCTGATGAGACGAAGAGCCTTAGACTCCACTCTGTCTAGGAGAGCTGTGTGAGTGGAGCCCCCCCACACGTGAGATGCATACTCCATACGAGGGCGGACAAGGTCCCTATAAATGGAAAGCATCTGTGCGGGGGAGAAGAACTGGCGGAGACGGTACAGAACACCCAGCCTCGAGGAAGCTGATTTAGTAAGAGAAGAGATATGAAGTTTCCAATTGAGATTTTGAGTTAAGGATAAACCGAGGATGTTTAGTGTTGAAGAAGGTGATAGCTGAGTGTTGTCGAAGAATAGGGGATAGATATCTGGAAAACTGTGTCGAGTGGATAGGTGGAGAAACGGTTTTTTTGAGGCGTTGAAAGACACTAGGTTATTCTTGCCCCAATCGAAATAATAGTAAGGTCTGAGGCTAAGCGTTCTGCAGCCCCCAGCCTGGAATCGTTCAGTTCCTGTTGAGTGGGTCTTCTATTTTAAAAGAAGTTGAGTAATGCAGAGTGGAGTCATCGGCGTAAGAATGGATAGGGCAGTTCGTTTTGGAAAGATCATTAATGAACAACAGAAAGAGAGTGGGAGATAGGACAGAGCCCCGCGGGACACCACTGTTAATAGGTTTTTTTTTTTTTTTTTTTTTTTTACAGCAAAGGAGACAGCTCAAGGGCACAAAAAAGCCCGCTACTCCTAAAAAGAATCCAAAGAGGTAAGATAGGCCTCCTCTTGAAAGAGTTCAAGTCGTAGGCAGGAGGAAATACAGATGAAGGAAGATTCTTCCAGAGTTTACCAGCGTGAGGGATGAAAGAGTGAAGATGCTGGTTAACTTGGACAGTATAGGGATGAGCAGGAGCAGAAAGTCGTGCGCAGCGGGGCCGCGGGAGGGGGGGAGGCATGCAGTTAGCAAGTTCAGAAGAGCAGTCAGCGTGGAAATATCGATAGAAGGGGGAGAACAGTGATTGTTTACCACAGCAGAAAAAGAACGGTCAGAAAGGAAACTGGAGATAAAGGTACAGAGAGGAGGATAAAAACCGTAGGAGGGTAGTTTGGAAAGCAAATTTTTTTTGCCAGACCCTACCAAAGGCTTTTGATATGCCCAGCGCAATAGCAAAGGTTTCACCGAAACGGCTAAGAGAGGATGACCAGGAGTTAGGAAGGCTAGGAGATCACCAGTAGAACGCCCCTAGCGAAACCCATACTGGCGATCAGATAGAAGGTCAGACGTGGAAAGGTGCTTTTGAATCTTCCGGTTAAGGATTGATTCAAAAGCTTTATATAGACAAGAAAGTAAAGCTATGGGGCGGTAGTTTGAGGGATTGGAACTGTCACCCTTTTTAGGCACAGGCTGTATGAAGGCATACTTCCAGCAGGAAGGAAAGGTAGATGTTGACAGGCAGAGGCAAAAGAGTTTGACCAGGCAGGGTGACAGCACAGAAGCACAGTTTTTAAGGAAAATAGGAGGCACTCCATCAGGTCCATAAGCCTTCTGAGGATTGAGGCCAGATAGGACATAGAAAACATCATTCTTAAGAATCTTAATAACAGGCATAAGGGAGTCAGAGGGGGGATAAGTAGGAGGAATATGCCCAGATTCGTCTAGAGTGGAGTTTTTAGAGAAAGTTTGAGAGAAGAGTTCAGCCTTAGAGATAGATGAGACGGCGGTGCTGCCGTCAGGACTAAGGAGAGGAGGGAAAGATGAAGAAGTGAAGTTGGAGATGTTTTTGGCTAGATGCCAGAAGTCACGGGAAGAATTAGAAAAAGCAAGGTTTTGGCATTTTCTATTAATGAAGGAGTTTTTGGTAAGTCGGAGAATAGATTTGGCACGATTCCGGGCAGAAATGTAAAGATCATGGTTAGCAGGAGTGCGAAGGCTCTGGTACCTTTTGTGAGCTGCCTCTCTATCTTTGACAGCACGAGAACAAGCGTGATTAAACCAAGGCTTTTTAGCATGAGGAGTAGAGAAAGTACGTGGAATGTATGCCTCCATTCCAGAGACAATCACCTCTGTGATGCGCTGGGCACACACAGAGGGGTCTCGCTCCTGGAAGCAGTAATCATTCCACGGGAAATCGGAAAAGTACATCCTCAGGTCGTCCCACCGAGCTGAAGCAAAATGCCAGAAGCATCGCCTCTTCGGTGGGTCCAGAGGGTGTACAGGAGCGATAGGACAGGATACAGAAATAAGGTTGTGATCGGAGGAGCCCAACGGAGAGAACAGTTTGACAGAGTAAGCAGAAGGGTTAGAGGTAAGGAAGAGGTCTAGTATGTTGGCCAGATGGTAGGAAATTTAAGAAAATCAACGTTGAGGGAACAAGAGCAAGTACTACCACTGCGTAGACGCAGCATCAAGGTTTGGATTGATACACAGGATAAAGAGATAAAGAAAGAAGGGAACAGTAGTCTCAGAAATTTGTGCTTCACGTAGGAAAAGATGGTGATGTTTAGAAGAGATGGTGTTGTACAAAAGAAAAATTAGAACGGAGACCGCAAATGTTGCAGAAGTTGATGAAAAGAAAGTTGGAGGTGCTATCAGGACACCTCTTTGGGTCTTCATCGGAAGTGGGGTTTGACTTAAAAGTCTAGTCTCCTCCCAAGATGAGGACTCTTAGGCTTTTTTTTATTAGTATTCATTATAATCTTGAAACAAATTTTGAGGATAAGATGTGTGTGTCAAGTAAATGCAATTTGGTGTGGAGAGTAAGATAATTTGTCCCTAGAGAGCATGCAGAACTACTTTATTGTGTTGGTTGATACAAAGAGAAGGCGTAAACTGAGGACACAGAATGGTCTTTGATGGCTTTCAGCACCCCCTGAATCAATCAATCAATGGGGGCATACGCCGGGGGGGGCGTCGCTTCGCCCACCCTACGAGGCCAAACCCGGGGGTCCCTCCGGGCAAGCCTCCATGCAGACCCCCTTAATATCATAAATACCTCCGGGCAGGATATATCGGCTTGCTCAAGCCACGAACTCTGTGGGCATCCCGTTGGCCTCCTCCACTCAGGACTATCTCTTACAGAAACAACCCGGCTTCTGGGTAGTGTGCCACGTGCCCGTATACCCAGAGTTGGCGCTAACGGACTCTGCGGGTAATCTATGTCGAATCAGTCTCACGGAGTAGTCGCCGGTTTGACACAGTTATTCCAGAGATATCCCATGATTCTGCATAGACACTTATTACCAGAGGCATCAATCCTCTTCTCCAAATCACTATTTAGTGTCCATGTCTCGAAGTCATAGAGTAAGACAGGGAGCGCAAGCGACTTGAAGACCGGATCATTGTCCTTCTACACAGGTATTGGCAACGACATATACTTGTGCTGAGCGAGCACCGTGGGCCAAGCCAATCCGCCGTAAGAGTACCTGGTGAGACCCGCCATTTTTCTGACCTATGCAACCAAGGGAGGTGAAATTTTCTAAGATCTTAATGTCCCCGCCACATGCATGAACTGCCTGTACTCTTTCATCCAGCGCCTAGCACCCCCTCGCCCACCTTATATACCTCACCAGGAGTGACTTACGCTCCTTGCAGCAGGTGTCTGGCTACCTACTTCCTGGGTGTAAAGTGGTGGCTGTAAGAATGAGTAAGAGGAAGGGAGATGCGTGCAAAGGGAGGTGGTGGTTGAGTGTGGTGAGAGGGAGTTGGTGGTGCTGGTGTGGTGAGGGGAAGGATCGTACGTGCCTGGTGAGGTAGTGGCTGCATGTGGTGAGAGGGAAGGTGGTGGTGGTGGCAGTGTAGTGAGGGGAAGGGTCGTGCGTGCCTGGTGAGGTGGTGGCTGAGTGTGGTGAGAGGAAAGGTGGTCGTGGTGGCAGTGTAGTGAGGGGACGGGTCGTGCGTGCCTGGTGAGGTAGTGGCTGCATGTGGTGAGAGGGAAGGTGGTGGTGGTGGTGGTGGTGAGTTGAGGGGGAAGGGTGGTTGTGGTAATGGTGGTGCGTGCCTGATGCCTGAGGGCATCGTCTTGGCCAGCTGTGGCGGCCGGTTCTGGGAAGGCACCATTCCATGCGTGTCGGTGGCACCTCGGGCGAAGCAAGGCTCACGGACTCCCTACAGGCCGGAGCGGGGATGTACGTGTGTGGACCCTGACCTGCACTGCGGATCAAGGCTGTAAGGCGAGCGAGGATGACAGGACTTGCGGAGAATAGTATGTAATGTATGCAGTTACGACATGCGATGATAATGATAATGGTGTGGCGATGATGGTGATGATGATGGTGGTGATGGTGGTGGTGGTGGTGGCGGTAGTGGTCATGACGATAGAGATAATGGTGACATTGATTATTATTACAATTATTATTATTATTATTTTTATTATTACTATTATTATTATTATTATTATTATTATTATTATTATCATCATCATTATTATTATCATTATTATCATTACCATTATTATTATTATTATTATTATTATTATTATTATTATTATTATTATTATTATTATTATCATTACCATTATTATTATTATTATTATTATTATTATTATTATTATTATTATTACTATTATTGTTGTTATTATTACTATCATCATCATCATCATCATATTACTATCATATTGTAATTGTGTTATTACTTTTTATATCACCATTAGATTCGTGCAGCAATTACAGACAAAGGTTAAAGGTGAGATCAGGAAATTGAATACGTTAATAAACAACTGCGGAGACCCAGAGTGAGTAGGCAGGCAGGGGCGAGGTCAGGGATGGAGTGGTGCAGAGGCGAGGTGTACCGAGACTGAACCAGACGACCGGATTAAGGTGCAGTTAGATGTGTGGGCACAGTAAAAGCACAAAGAGAGGAAAAGGGTGAGAAAACGTCAACGAGGTCACTTTTGAAAGCAGATAGGAAATGACAAGGAATTAATCCAAAACTTCAAAATCCAAAATATGAACAAGACGGGGATGGTGGAATTTACACGGAGGAGAACAAATGGAACAGTGGGTAACAGGAATCAAGAGAAAAAAGGCAGGTCCGGTGGTTAACAAGAAAGGAGGAATAGGGCCAGTGGGTAACAATAGCAAGGGGAAATAGGCCAGGGACAATGGATAAGGTAGAAGGCGGTAAAAGGGCGCTACATACATAAGGGTAACAGAACAAGGAGAATAAATGGAACAGTGACAGGAATCAAGAGGAAAGCGGGCACATCCGGTGGGTAACAGGAACGAGAAGAGAAGGGCCAGCGGGTAACAAAAGTGAGGGGAAGAGGGAGTGACAATGAGTAAGGAAGCAGGAGGCGAAAGGGAGCCACATGCTAAACTCTACGTTATTATTTCCTAAACATTCATTCCTCGAAAAAAAAAAAAATCATATCCGGGTTTATAGAAAGTTCCCCTTCCCGCTCCAGTTCGTGCCGCGACATTAACAGTCGGGCGAGCGCCATAACAGGACGGTTGCTGCTCACGGAATGGCCGAAAGACGTACACTGGTGGCCGGGCTAACCTCCGCTACAGCCCCGAAGCGGAGCAAACATTATTACTGTTTCCTAGAACGGCGACTAAGAGGTGTGTGTGGGTAGGTAGGGGTGGGGTGGGGGAGGTTGGTAGAAGGTTCGAGCAAGCACAGTGGTGGGTGGCTGAGGCGGATGGGAGTGAGTAGTGGGGTTGAGAAAGAGCAGAGGGGGGAATGAGGCGAGGTAAAGTGGTGGCAGTGGTAGAATGAATGAAGTTAGAGGGGCGGTAAAAGAGCAGAAATGGAGATATAAGGAGGGGGGGGGGAGGGGCAGACATCGATGAGTGGGAGGAGTTTAGAGGTAAGGGACGAGATGGAATGTGGAGGAAAGGAAGGTGAAGAAAGTGTCAGAGGGGTGTGGGAGGAGGTTAGAGGTAAGGGACAAGATGGAATGTGGAGGAAAGGAAGATGACGAAAGTGGCAGAGGGGTGTGGAAGGAGGTTAGATGAGCATAAACTGAGCAGAAGGAGAATGTGAAGTAAAGGGGGGTGACGGTAGTGGTAGTGTATGGGAGGAAGTTAGAGGAACAGAAAGAGAGAAGGGGAATATGAAGTTCTGGAGGTGTGTGGGAAGAGGCTAGAGAAGCAGAGTAGAAGACGAGGTGGATGTGAAGTAAAGGAAGGTGAACGAATGCTAGAGGTTGCTAAGGGTAGAGGTAGTAATATACAGGAATGGGGAGAATGTTAGAGGAAGAGATGAAGATAAGGTGAAGGATGATGACTGAAATTATAGAGGTACCCATGATGATGTGTTGTTTTAACCTCCCTCTTCTCTCCTCTCCTCTCCCCTTCTCTCTCTCTTCCTCTCTCTCCACCATTATGTAACATCACTCCGTTTCTTATCATTACTTACTCTCCTATTCTACTGCATCTAACCTTTCCCGTCCCTTCGGTTTCAGTCCTTTTTCTTTAATTCTCCCTCTTTACCTTTATGCAAACCTCTTTCCCCGTCTCATGGCATCTTTACTCCTACTAGAACCACTTCATCTGACCTTTTCTTTGCTTCTTTCATTCAGTCGCAGCCTCCTTCTTTCTCCCGTCTCTAAACCTCGCCTATACTCTACTGGATTCCACTTCAAATGATCTTTTCTTCTTCCACTTCAGTCTTAGCCACCTTCTCAATTTCTCTCCAGTCACTGTCCGTTCTGTATACCTGCGTGTTTATCTATCTCCGTCTCTCAACCTTTCCTAGAACCCTTCAACCCTTTATAGCTTCGCCTGACCTTTCTCTTCTTCAATCTTAGCCACCGTCTCCACCTCTTCAGTTCTTCATTTCTCTGTACAAATTTACGTCAGCCTTTCTGTCTCTTAACCTCCCCTTCTCTCCTTCATTCAATTTCATCAACTCCCTTACCATTCCAATCCCCTTCTCCACCTCTTTCAAGACCCTCATCTCTCTAAACACCAATAGCTAATCATCTCTGTTTCCGTATTTTACCCTTACCTCCCTTACCTCCCCAAGCATCCCCTTCCGACTCTAATGACAGTGCCGCTTAATGGAGATAATTAAAACGGTGTATAATATTGCAAGCAAAAGGTGGATACACACTCCCTAACCCATAACACTAATGAGCAAAACCTAAACTGTCGATGTTAACTGCATTACCTGCCTTGCCCAAGTTTATGGCAACAAGCAACAGCTAGGTAATTGAAACTGCTGTATTGCCGAAATTACTAAGGAAACAAAGCATCCCATTTAGCATATTTATGTGGTATGGGGCGGAGAGAGGCGTTCAGAGCTCCGCGTAGGGTGAAATGAACCTCTAGGTCATTGGTTCCCAAACTTTTTTACATGATGCTCCCTAATGATTTCTAAGAAATCTTCACGCCCCCATCCTTTGTTTTTATATATATATATATATATATATATATATATATATATATATATATATATATATATATATATATATATATATATATATTAAACTAACGTGAGGATGATTCAAAGAGTGTTACTCCTTCATGTGTGTGTGTGTGTGTGTGTGTGTGTATGTGTGTGTGTGTGTGTGTAATTCATCACGACCTGATCAGGAGTTGGACTCGCTTTCGCCAGCAGGTACCCTCCCGACGACAGCAAGTGCTCATTATCGTCGATCTCTGGGTACTGCCAGGACCTCACACACCACACACCCCATCCCCCTTGCTCAAGGGGGGACAGTAACCACTCCTAGTCAACCGAAAGAATCCGGCCTGAGCGGGGCTCGAACCGCCGCCTGTTTGGTCGTTAAGCCTCGCAGCGCAGCGCTCTACCGACTGAGCCACCGGAGCAGTGTGTGTGTGTGTGTGTGTGTGTGTGTGTGTGTGTGTGTGTGTGTAATTCACCACGGCCTGATCACGAGTCGGACTCGCTTTCGCCAGCAGGTACCCTCCCGACATGAGCAAGTGCATGCTCATTATCGTCGATCTCTGGGTACTGCCAGGACCTCACACACCACACACCCCATCCCCCTTGCTCAAAGGGGGACAGTAACCACTACTACTCAATGGAAAGAATCCGGCCTGAGCGGGGCTCGAACCGCCGCCTGTTTGGCCGTGAAGCCTTGCAGCGTGGAGCGCTAGCCGATTGAGCCACCGGAGAGTGTGTGTGTGTGTGTGTGTGTGTGTGTTTCTTGCAAAACTGCAATTTTTGGCAGACGGAATCACGCCCCCTCATGTATCCAGCTCACGCCCCCCCCAGGGGGGCGTCCCCCCAGTTTGGGAACCACTGCTCTAAGTAGATAAGGATGGCAATGAGTAACTTCACCAGGCGGAGAATAAGGCACAGAAGAAATTATGCTTACACATAAGGGTATCTATATAAGTATAGGGTGAAGAGCGGTGCCTAGAGCCCCGGGTAGGGTACACTGAACCTCTAGGCATGAAAGAAAGCGATCTTCACCCTCGTATAGAGTGATTCCGCATGGTGGTTATGGACCGTCGAAAGACAAAGGCTCATGTTCCCTCCAAGGAGACGGCAAATTTATAAGGAAGACAGGCTTCGCCGAACGAAGTGAGGCATCTTGATGGTACACAGGATATAAACCATCCTAACATCCCTTTTAATGTCCATAAATGTAACAGACGGTGAGCGGTGTCCACATGCAATACCGCGAGAGTGCACGAGGGTGCATGTACCCGGGATGAGATGAGTGGCTTCATCTACAGGGGGATGTTAATGGTAATAAAATAAAAAAGTCATGGGGTAGAGAGTTGCCCAGAGATTCGCATAAGCTGCACTGAACCTCTAAATATAATAGGTTTCGTTAAGCAAGGGATAAGATATCTTGATGGACGAAACGAGTACCAGAGTTTGACCCCAACATTATAGAAAAGTGCGACTCAACCTGGGTGGAGTTCATCCTAAAATTGACGAGGTTTAGAGGGATAGAAGGCTGTTTTGAGGTGGGCGGATCTGTGGACGAGATGATGGACACAATAAAGTGAAAAAATATTCGTAATAAAACTACACTCTGTATTGCCTATATTGAATTAGAAGAAATGGAGACATAAACTAATACTAGTAAGTATATGGATTCATAAGGCTAGTTAATTAAGTAAATAAGAAAAGCACAGAAAAGTTAATATACTTTCTCATGTTTTTCTCCGGTAAAATTAAAATGTACATTTAGATTTTAGAACACTCGGGATGGACAACCTCATTTTAGTATCTGCAACGAAGCACGCTAAATCTAAAAAGGTTGAAGTACTCTGGAATATAGATAAAGCGTAAAGTAGAGAAGACAGATACCCTAATTAAAGAGCTAAAGTTAAGGAAGACAGTCTTTCATGTCCGGGGCTCGGGCGTACCATAAGGCAACCTCTTCGACTGTTGAACCTTTTCGGCCATTTTCTCCTACCATAAAACTCGAAGGGTTTCCTCCGGAACCGAAGGGAAGGTGTTGAGGGGCGAAATTGTTGGAATCTGGCAAGGGGTCGAGATAGGCACATCTTCGTCAGCCCCTTCGCATATTCTATGCGTTAATTCTGCATTTCTCTATAGTAGTAAATGATCCAGGAATTATAATAAAAAGTATTTGATCTAATATGAGTCGTCGTTTTTTTTTTTCAATAAATGATTGAAATGTTTTAGACTTTAAGGTTTATCATGATTTTTAACCCTTGCCATGTCAACACACCTCCTTTATTAACCCAAGCAGGTAGTCTTTTCCTATAGCTCCGATGGGGCTTGATCATTTTTCTATTGGCTCCTTGCTTGACGGGATGGTAGCGGGGGGGCAGAAAAGTGGTTGCTGGGCTGAGTGCGTGAAGCAGTGGAGGGATGGAAGCATGGGCCGCGCAGGGATGCCAACCCTATCCTCACGCTTTGTACGGAATTATACCTATATATTTACCATTCAATCAATCATTTTATCTGGTATAATCACCAATATATAGTATAATCACACCAATGTATGTAATATACTTCAATTATCAAGATTTCCATGTAAAGGTGTTTGCAGAGGCAACCAACCCAACTCGGAAGTGTCACACTAGCACTTTTGCCGTCGATTAATGCGATTTCCGTCGATTTTTCATCGTTCCGCATGAACTTATCGCATGAATTTGTCAGGCGATCAGGATCGTTTCCGCCTGCAAATTTCCGCCTTTGTTTACATTTCCAAGACCAAGACCGAGACTTTCCGCGTGGCTTCAATCTGTCTCAAACGCTCTCCTGCAGTGACAGCCTTCCTCATCCTGGTGTCACTTCTGCCAATAAAAGGTGTCACTAACTCCAGAAGTCTGTGATACTGGCTCTTGTCCAACCTGATCCAATTCTTCAGAGTCTCATGATCCTCTAAACTCAGCTCTTTTAACAGCCTGTGGTACACACTTTCTCTTTCCCGACGAGCCAACCATGAGCGCATCCATGCATGCTTTTTGGCTTGTTCAGCTCGTCTAAGTCTCACAATACACAGTATTAGGTTCAGAGCAGCGTATCTTTGCCGCAGCGTGGACTCCGTTTCTTTACATTCCTTGGTCTGTGCCGACGTAAAGTTTCAGACGAAACACCGTTTGTGTGTGACAGGCCGCAGCCAAGATATCGACGATTTTCAGAAAAACGACGGAAAAAGTTGACGGAAAAAGTGCTAGTGTGACACCGCCTTAACGAAGGAAGGGGTCGAGGTCACGTTATAGTATCCACCAGAAAGGGGACACTGTTTAAGGGAAGAGGAAGCTGTATGGAACCTTCCTCACGTACTTAATTACACTCCCCCATAACCATCTCCACGCATTCTTGCCTCTCCCTTTGATCTTTCACCCACAAGTATATATGTGAGTGATCTACAGGAATGGTTCCACGTTATGCTCTCCCCCTACAACCCTAATTAAGTCTATATACACCAAGTCAAGTCATACGCAGGTTTGTGGGAGGAAACACGGCCGAGGTGTGGTTTATGCATGACACTGCTTGGAGCCAAACTAGAGAATGTAGAAACAGGGATTTAGAGAAAACGAGGAAAGGCGTACTAATTTAAATCAATCACTTCAACATGCCCTCCCTTACACCCCACACCGCCGTTTGTAGTCATTGAAATTACAGTCACGCAATAGCACAATAAAAAGACATATCTTTTCGTCAGTGGCTTGCCTGAACGCGCTGTGAAAGAAGGCAAGAATGCACATCCAGAGTACACATACGGCCCCAACTTTAGTCACCCCTGAACTGGCGGGTATTTTTTTTTTTTTGGCTCCAAGTGACGTCATCCTGCTGCTCCGCCCCAAAACCGCCTCCTGCGCGTACGACTTAAGAACATAAGAACATAAGAACGCAGGAGTCTGCAAGAGGCCGGTAGGCCTGTACAGCAGCCTCCTCCTGACCTAAGCTCCGTGTGTATCTAACCCACCCCAATATCGCTGTCATGAATTTATCTAAGTCTTTTTTGAATGTGACAATTGTATTGGGCACTCACCATGACACTTAAAGCTATTCCACTCATCCACCACCATATTAGTAAACCAATTTTTTATGTATGTCCCTGTGAATCTTTTTATAGTTTTTAAACCCATTACTTCGTGTCCTACTTCCTTCTCTTTTAAACCTTATGAATGTTGAATGTTATCTTAGCCCTTCATCCATTTATAAACCTCGATCTTGATATATATATAGACTTGGTATATATATAGACTTAGCTACAACCAATGTGTTCCTACTTCACGTTACTATATTATTCCTCTTCCTTTTACCTCTATTTTTCCTTTTCCTTTTCCCCCCTTTTTTCTTGATAAAAAAATATGATAATAATACTAACATTGATAATGATAATAATAATGATGGTTGTGATGATGCACAAATGAGTGGCTACGTTTAATTGTCATTGCTCACCGAAATATATTCGAATCTCTCTCTCTCTCTCTCTCTCTCTCTCTCTCTCTCTCTCTCTCTCTCTCTCTCTCTCCAATAGTTTAGTCAGACCCCACTTGGAATATGCGGTACAGTTTTGGTGTCCCCACCATGCAAAGGACATTAATTGCTAAATTAGAAGGTGTTCAGCGTCGGGCAACAAAAATGACCCCTTCCTTGTGTAGTGTTGACTTGCTTGATGGGCGAGCCTCCCATAACCCACTTAGCCAGGGGGTACCTCTTTGGCCGACTGGTAAAGGAGTGGCTCTCCCGTTACGCTGGTCGCGGGTTCGATCCCCGGCGCCGGCAAAACCTTTCCTGGTCTGGATTAATTTCTCGTGTGTTTCGTAACACGCAGAGGACGTGTGTGAGTAGAGAAAAGAGAAAATTCTGGCATTTCACTGGTGGCAAAGCGGTGGGCATCCTCTCCTGTGGTTCTGTTGTGTCACCCCGAGAGGGTAACAGGTAGAGTGATGGCCCATGCTCTCCGAAGTTCATAGAAAATGGGAACTCAACACAGAAATTAATCTAAATGGGAATGGGGAGACGTGTAGTGCTGACTTGCTTGATGGGCGAGCCTCCCATAACCCACTTAGGCAGTGGGGTACCTCTTTGGCCGACTGGTAAAGGAGTGGCTCTCCCGTTGCGCTGGTCGCGGGTTCGATCCCCGGAACCGGCAACCCTTTCCTTGTCTGGATTAATTTCTCGTGTGTTTCGTTACACGCGATGGTCGTGTGGGAGTGTAGAAAAGAGAAAAATTCTGGCATTTCACTTGCGCAACAAATCTTACGAAGAAATGGTTTCCACCCTTAACATGTTCTCTCTTGAGAAACGTCGCCTCCGAGGAAAACTGATCGAATGTTTTAAAATACTTAATGGTTTCACGAATGTAGACAGATCAACATTGTTTATGATCGATGACACTTTACGTACGAGGAACAATGGCGTAAAACTCAAATGTAGACAAGTAAATTCCGACTACACCAATTTTTTCTTCACTAACGTTGTAGTGCGAGAATGGAATAAGCTCCCACCGTCAGTGGTCCTGTGTAACACGATTGACTCCTTCAAAAACAAGCTCGACCGTCACTTCCATCAACTTAATATCAACTAGAGTTGAAATGCATCGTTTTGGAGCCTTCTGATTAATGTAGAATCACTTAGGTTTAAGGGACCATGGGGCCTGTGTGGTCTGATTTTCTATGTAAATCTATGTAAATCTCTCTTTCTCTCTTGTCATGGTTAGAATCGTGGCGTCACGACAGGAGGCTGTCATTCGCCTCACCTGCGCCTTCCTCAGGAAAACCGGGCAGCTGACGCGCCTGTGAAGCCCTCACAGGACGACACCCTGGGCTCGTGTGAGCGACTAGATCGCCGCGGCCCACAACAACAACAACAACAGAATCGTGGCAAGTTTGTTTTTATTTGCCAGGTAGGATGATAGGCAAAATACGGGATTTGGGGTAATCGCGGGAACGGGTACCCGACCTGGCCTAACCGAGATACCCGGGACCAGTACCCGGGTATTAGGTGGGTTTTTCTCTCGCTCATGTGCCAGACTTTATTAAATTTTATCACCATGACCGGGCGCGCTCCCTGCCCACTACCACTTTAGATAGTCTCCTTGACCTAGACGGAAGGGGACGCTGCCCGCTGCCAGACTGCCGCTTTCGTCTCATCATCTAATTCGAGTAACCGCAGGTTTGTTCGTTAATCGCAGTCGCGATTCGTGCACAGATGATTGCTTCTTTTCTTCAGTCACTAACAATCCATCCTATCTAGTGCCAAACCGGTTATTTGTTGACAGCAGCCGATTCTCGGAATTTTACGGCTCCTACCTAATCTACTGACAAATGTTATGTAACGATTGCAAAAACAATAGACTGGAGTTTGAGGCCAATACCCTTACACGTCACTGTTTTCAGTCACTTCAAGCATGGCATCCGTAGGTGACTATTGATATTACGGTAACTGTAACGAACAAGGGCGCGCCTCTATTTCCCTATTTTTTTATAGAATTCTCTTACATGCATTACTATTATAATTATCACTAGAACAACAAAACTAACCGGAATTAGTAAACGTTTTGGCATTCATGGGGGCGTAGACCCCATGGGAGGTTATAAGTTACATATTTACCTGCTATTTTGTGACCCTAGAGTGTGCTCCACCACTGTCAACCTAGTGATATTTAGCTGTTTCCAATTGAGTTTTATTATTTTAATGTCCACAGCATGTGTTAGAATGAAGGAATTCTGGAAAATATAGAAAATATATGCCCTTGTTCTTAATAAAACTGATTAAAGTCTAACAGGATGTTATAACACAGCTCCCATTTTTGCTGAAAACTTTATTTTTTAAAGTTCTGTAAGTGAATTTCTGCATCCAGAAACCATGCTTTACACTGTTATAATTATCAAAGAAACCCTTATGTCATGGGGAATTACAACTTCTCAAATCTCATAAGTATTTTATCCCAACTAGAATTGGTACCCAAGCCCTCAAGATGCAAGGCACACACTATAGTGTTAAGCCAAAGGGTACTAAATGGCTCAATGCCTTCAGTCTTTATTTGAATCTTGGCTTCCCTTTTATTATTTAGATAATTTTTTTTTCTGCTTTGATTTTTCAAAATCATCTTCTTCACATTACAAATTTTAATGGAGCAGGCCTGAGACTCCCTTTGAGAGGCACAAGCCATCTGTTTCATACCTCTAAATGGAAAAACACAAACCAGGAAAGGATGCCCAACACTATCACTGTCATAGTGGGATTCCCACTTCTCCAAGCACATGAAACTAATCTTGTCGGGAAACTAACAATAACACGCCCAAGATTTGGACCCAGGCCCCTGAGGTGAAGGGCGGTCACTTTACCCTTAAGCTAAAGAGCACCTCTGGGCTCAAGGCTTTCAGAGTTCTTATCCATGTCTCACATGTGGTAAAACTTGAGGAATTATTATTGCAGTGCACTCTTTCCCAGGGTAGTGTTTTTTTCTTTCCACAGGCTCAAAGGCCAATGTAACGGAGATGCATGGAGGCCAAGCACAGCTTTAGTATATGCTCCTAACTTTACTTTTTACTCTTGCTTAAATATATATATATATATATATATATATATATATATATATATATATATATATATATATATATATATATATATATATATATATATATATATTAATTGCCAAGTGTAATACACTGGTGCATTGCATTTCCATTAAAATTATTTTTTGTTTTAGGTTACGTTCGTTAGTTCATTTAGATTCGATTAAACATTTCAATTTGGTTTAGTTATTGTATTGCTACTTGTAGTTATTGTATTGTATAGCAGAAGGATAGATCATTCGCTTTGGTTAGGATAGATTATTTGTATGTGATAAATTAATTCATTTGGTTGGGTTAGGTTACTCATTTGCTTGAGTTACATTTACTTCCTTGTGGGGTTATATTACATTCTTGGGTTGGATTAGGTTAGGTTGTTTGTCCAATGGGTGCATCAGGTAGGGAGCCCAACAGTGAAAAAGTTGCCATGGCCTCTTAAGAAAACAGTTATGAGATTACTTAACCACCTGTTTTGGTTAACTTTAAGCTATAAGTGGCAGAGAAACAGCTAAATATGGACCAAATATGAGACTAGCAGAACAGAATAAATTATACATTTAACGTGCTATTCTCATAAAGATGCAGCAACTAGTATTTTTTTTTTCACACAAATATTATTATTGGGTGGCTTTGGTTACAAAATAAACCTGCTTGCAATGGCTGGCACCCAGGCCTGACACTCCCCAAGAATGACAAAGAATTGAACAGTCACATCTGCTCTACATTACATTATTAGATTTCTTTACCATCCCTCATGCTTGGAAAGAGAAAGAATTACATTGAAAATCAGACCACACAGACCCCATGGTCCAGACTAGGTGGTCTGTCCTTAAACCTAAGTGATTTTACATTAATCAGATGGCTCCAAAATGTTGCTTTTCTACTCTAGTTAATATTAAGTTCAAGGAAGTGACGGTCGAGCTTGTTTTTAAAAGAGTCAATCGTGTTACACTGGAGCACTGATGGTGGGAGCTTATTCCATTCTCGCACTACAACGTTGGTGAAGAAAAATTTAGTGCAGTCTGAATTTACTTGTCTACATTTGAGTTTTATGCCATTGTTCCTTGTTCGCAAAGTGTCATCAATCATAAACAATTTTGTTCTGTCTACATTCGTGAAACCATTAAGTATTTTAAAACATTCGATCAGTTTTCCTCGGAGGCGACGTTTCTCAAGAGAGAACATGTTAAGGGTAGAAAGCCTTTCTTCATAGGATTTGTTGCGCAAGGAAGGGATCATTTTTGTTGCTCGATGCTGAACACCTAGTTTAGCAATGTCCTTTGCATGGTAGGGAGACTAAAACTGTACCGCATAATCCAAGTGGGGTCTGACTAAACTATTGTAGAGCGGAAGTATTACATCTTTATTCTTGAATAAAAAGTTTCTTTTAATAAAGCCCAACATTCTGTTCGCTTTATTTGCTGCATCGATGCATTGATGTGAGAATTTGAGGTTTGACGCGATTTTGACCCCCAGGTCCTTAACGCATTGAACGCTTGTGAGTTTAACGCCGCGCATTTCGTAATCGAACTTCTTTTTTTTGTTCCAACTTGAAGGACCTGGCACTTGTCTACATTAAAGGGCATCTCCCATTTATCCGACCAAGCTGAAATTTTGTGCAAATCCTCTTGGAGGCTTTGCCTGTCTTCGTTAGTGTGAACCGAGTTACCAATCTTTGTGTCGTCTGCAAATTTACTAATGCGATTATTGAGTCCAACATCCACATCGTTGATGTAAATAATGAAGAGCACTGGGCCAAGAACCGAGCCCTGAGGGACGCCACTAGTGACCGGCGCCCACTCTGAGTTAAATCTGTCAATCACAACTCTTTGTTGTCTGTTGCTCAACCAATTCGCGATCCATTGCTTTTCTTGACCGTCAATGCCTATTTGCTTTAATTTATAAAGTAATTTATGATGTGGGACTTTATCAAACGCTTTCTGGAAATCAAGATAGACTACGTCCAATGATTTGGTTATGTCATAAATTGAGAAGAGATCGTTACAAAAGGTCAGTAGGTTTGACAGGCAGGATCTTTTGTTACAGAAGCCATGTTGTGAATCCCCAATTAATGAGTGGCTTTTGAGGTAACTCACAATTTTGTCTCTAATTATGCTCTTGAGTAGCTTACCTACAATTGAAGTTAGACTAATGGGTCGGTAGTTACCTGGTATTTTTTTGTCTCCTTTCTTAAAAATCGGCGTCACGTTAGCCTTTTTCCAATCCGAAGGGACGATGCCTTGTCGCAAGGACATATTGAATACGGTAGTGAGGGAGGAGAGTATTTCGCTCTTTATTTCTTTAAGCAGTATAGGATATACTTTGTCGGGTCCGGGACTTTTATTTGTTTTAAGTGGATGGAGAGCTTTAAGGACTTCATCGGTTGTTATTTCAAAATTAGGCAATGCATGCTCGAGATTTACAATAGTACTGGTGTTGGTGGTAGTGGGAGGAAGACTGTTAGTATTAAACACCGAGGAAAAGTAATTGTTTAAGAGGTTTGCAATGTGTTGGCTGTCAGTCACTAGTGCACCGTCGCTGTTTGTTAAAGGTCCAATACCACTTCTGATCGCCTTTCTGTTGTTTATGTAACTGAAGAAAGATTTCAGATTATTTTTACAGTTGGCTGCAATATTTTCTTCATATCTTCGCTTTGCCTGACATACTAGTCTTTTTACTTGTCGCCTGGCATCATTATAAAGTCTAATATTTTTGGGCATGCTTTGTTCTTTCCTTAACCTTAAAACAATTTTCTCTCATTGACTGATTGTTTAATTTTGCTATTAAACCACAGTGGGCTTTTATTAGTGTTAATTCGCTTCTCGCACAAGGGGACGAACGTGTTCTGCTGAGTGAGTAAGTGATTTTTAAAGCTTAGCCAGGCTTCCTCTACGTTGCCGTCATCTGATAGTTGTATTTCTGTTAGTTTTTGTCGGATTTCTACGAAGTTAGCTCTTTTGAAATTGGGCACCTTTACTTTATTTTCAGTCACTGATGATTGAGCTCTAATGTCGACGCGCACTAATTTATGATCGCAAGAACCGAGGTGCTCTCCTACCGTGACATTACTGACTAGGTTATCTTGGGTCGTTATAACAAGGTCGAGTATATTATTTTGTCGAGTTGGCTCAGAAACCATTTGGCTTAGATAATTTTCTTCTAAAATTCGATCATTCTATGTGACTCGCCTTATGTACCTGACAGTGTCGCCCAGTCGATATTGGGGAGGTTAAAGTCTCCTAATATCAGTGAGTCGTTGTTATTCAGTGACTGCCTTAAGACACTGTACATTTCAAGGTCGTCATCGAGTGATTGCCCGGGAGGTCTGTAGGTGACAGATATATTTAAATTGACTTTTGCAATGTTTACTCGCACGCACAAATGTTCAACGTTACTGTTTCTTGGTGTTTTGTCAGTGGGTTGCAAATAGCTTTTGACAAAAAGGGCGACGCCACCGCCTCTACGGTTTACATGATCTTTGTTGAAGAGTCTGTAGCCATCTATGTTGTATTCGGAACTTAAATCAATATTTGTGGTGTCGATAAATGTTTTGGTTATAGCAATTATGTCAAAATTTTCTGTTAGAGCAAGACATCTCAGTTCATCAAATTTGTTTCTTAGGCTACGCGCATTGAAACTAAGGATTTTTAAGTTATCTAGAGGCTTGGTAATAGAGGTGGTGGTACTTGCGGGATCACGGTTACGGGTTTGTTGCGATGCACGGCGCCTATTTACACGGGCAGGATGGAGGGACGTGGCTGAGACTCGTTTTTTGATCGGATATCACATACTGTGTCGTTGAGGAGCCTTCCAAATCTGGCTGCCCCGATGGGAGACAGGTGCAATCCATCCCTGTGGAAGAGCTGGGGATAAACTAGTGACCAGATTTTAGACCTAGGTCATGCATGAAGGATTGCCACGTCACTATGGCCTACAATTTACTCCAACTTGGGCATGCGGGTCGCTGACACTAGTGGCTGTACTGAACCAGAGACACCACTCATGTTTGGACACTAGTGAGCGTACCAAAGTGGACCGGTTAAAAGCTCATTAAAATTTATCAGAAAAGTTGTTTCATCCCACATAATTTTGATGCTACTTCCCACTCTCCATCTCTACCAGAGGGGCTTTACTATCACTAATACAATAGTAAGAATGGGCAAACTAGGGACACATTTAAGGAAGAGTCTGCAGGGACATGGCTAAGGACCTAATGCTTTTCATGGGCCTTGCACTAACACAATAATTACAATCTATTGTGCTAAATACCCCCAAGCAAATCTTGATACATCACAAAATTTTCCCTATCTTGCCCATTTGTCAGTCTAATCTACACTGATGAGACATATTACTGGTACACCCACTTGGGTACAACCATGAGGATTTCACACTGTGGTTGCAACTTTAGGCTGAGAAAATACACCCCAGGATGTCTTGCAGTATGTTTGTTAAGTGGTGAAAACCACCATTTCCCATTAACACTGTTACCTTTGAATAACCCTACCAAAAATTATGCATATTCTTCATTAAGCTTTTTCTCTTAATACAGTTTGCATGCTCACAAAATGTTTCTCTGAAATGTTCCTTTACATGCAGCCAATATAATACAGTCAGAATATTAATGTTGGATAATAAATGCAAAGTTAGTGAAGGTACCAGAATCCCAGCAGACTAGTGTTCCTCAGCTTAGTGGTCATGGTTACCATGGGAAACAAGGTAAGACTGTAGTGGGGCCACAGGAGGCTATTAAAAATTCTAAGCTTTACAATAATGTGGGTAAAAAATATTTTTGATTAGAAGAAAAGAATGTTTATTATATTTTGTTGTGTCAATCATATTAGTAATACCAAATTAATGTATACATACTGTGGTGCTTGCTTTAACTTTTAAATGGATTAGCAAAAATGTTACTCTTGTAGTGACAAATGAATTGAAAATTAAAAGTCTCAATGAGGAATGGAGTAGACAATGTTGAGAACCACTGTTTGAGACTAATTCTTCAAAGTCCCCATTATATGTGTTGAAACTAATGTCAGTCATAATACTTTTGGTTACTGTGTTTGTCGAGAACAGTAGTTCCAAACCAGCTAAAAAATGAAATTTCATTATTTTTTTATAATTAATGCTAAAATACACATACCATAAAAAAATAACTGAGTAAAGTACTTTCAAACTATATAGATTTCCAGGGTAAAGAATGCTTTAATTTCACATAAAACTATCGGTGATTTTTTTTAAGCACCAGAGACTGATAATTTGGTATACTTGTGTGTACAGGGAATAACTTCACTGAAACTTTTTTTTTCCCCCAACAAAGGAAGGAATCGAAGGCATAATGACAAACAGAATCCTGCCACTGCTGATGCATTGCTCCCCAAAAGCGAACAGTAGAAGATCCAAACTGAATATTCAATAACAGTTGAAGTATTGTCTTGATATTTCACTCTTGAAAGTGTCCAAGTGATAGGAAGGAGGAAACATAGATGAAGGAAGTTTGTTTCTGAGTTTACCAGTGGCAGGAATGGAAGAATGAAGATTCTGGTTAACTATTATATAAGGGATTTAGACACCACAGGTTTGGTTAGAGTGTTGTGCAGCAAGGCCACAAGAGGGATGAAGGCATGCAGCAAGTTTAGAAAAGTGGGTAACATTGCTGTGGAAATCAAAAGCTAGATGAGCTTTAGTAAGAGGAGGGGAGCTAATAATATGAAAAGCCTTTAACTCTTCCCATAAGGGGGGGGCTCCCATACATGGCATGAATACTCTATAAATGGTTCAGATAAAGCTCTCGTATATGACTAGAATCTGAGGAATTGAAAAATGCTGGAGAGAATATAAAAAGCCCAACCTCAGGGAAGCTAATTTAGCAAGAAATGAGATTCTCCAGTTGAAGTTGTGAGTTGAGGATAGGCCAAGAATGTTCAACGTGAAAGAATGGGACAGCCGAGTATTATTGAAGAATAGAAGCTAGATGTTGGGAAGATAGTGTTGAGTTGTCAGTTGCAGAAACTGAGGTTTTGAGATATTGAAAGACACATCCTTCTTCCCCATTCAGCAATAAAGACGTCATAGATAAGGCATTTTGTAACATCTAGTCTTGTGATGTGTAATTCTTGTTGGGGGTGTCTTATGCAGAACACCACTATTTAGTTGTATTGTTCTTACCTGATGCCTCCCTTCTCACTTATGTTGTTCCTTCAGGTACATACCATGAGTTATGAGGATCGTCTGGACACTTGGAAGGACAGGTGGAACCGAGGAGCAATTGGATGGCACCAAAGTGACATCAACTTTGCCTTGCAGAACCATTCCTCTAAGTTGCTAACAAAACCAAAGTGCCGGGTGCTTGTGCCACTCTGTGGAAAGACCGTTGATCTTGAGTGGTGGGTATTTGTAATCAGGCAGTTCACTGATACACATTTTGCTCATATGTATGATTAACCTAGGAGATGGCTATTCTTAGATGCTTTAGAAAAGACTATCGATTGGCACTCACTTTAAAGTGTGTGTGTGTGTGTGTGTGTGTGTGTGTGTGTGTGTGTGTGTGTGTGTGTGTGTGTGTGTGTGTGTGTGTGTGTGTGTGGGTGTGGGGGGGGGGATGTGCATGTGTACGCATGTTACACTCTTAGACATTTAAATTGAACTCATTATAGCCATATTATAACCCACTGTATAAAATCACTGAATTGTGTATACTTTATTATACATAATTTCATCAGTGGGAAACTGTAAGAAATTGAATGAACTATTATATTATCAGGTACCAGCTGTTCACCCTCCCTTTCAGGTTGGTCAATAAATGGGTAATTGGGGAAACTTGGGGAAGGTAAACTGTGGTGATCCTGGACTTAATATTGGCCCATGCCCTAGGGTATTGGGTTCTTATCCAACACAGGCTCAAAGGGCCAACGGTACAGAGATGAGCACTGCAGTCATGTGCAGCTATAGCGTACGCACCCAACTTTACTTTACCTATATATGTTACATACTGTATATTTTGCTCTCATATGATCAGACAAAAATGCAGTTTCTTTCATTTGCTTCCCTAAAATACTAAGAGTCTATCTTCTATAAGAGGTAAACTAAGGTAAATAATATAAAAACATGTTGCATCATAGAGCACGTGGGTGACAGGAGAGGTATGACAAATGTAGCTTAGGGTCTGGATGATGGATATAGTTGAACAGCTTCCTTTTGTAGCAGATATGATTAAATTTATTCTCCTCCTATCAAGACATTCGCAAATGGAATAACTTCATGCCTCTAAAAGTATCATTCATTTATGAAGCTCCATTCCTTCAGCATTATATACAATAATGTTTCATGCAATAAGGGTTGATTTCAGTACAGTTATATATTCATTCTGTATTAATTTGCCCAAGCACTCTATTTGCATACATCATATGGAGCTCAAATATGTCTATTCAGTGTTGACTGTATTAAACCTTAACTAAACTTTTGTATCCAACATTATAAATAGTTTTTCACTGAGGGTAGATGTTTTGCAAGAGAGATGTATGGTTAGGATAAGAAGTAGATGAATGAATTAAGATTGCAGTCCTTTTCAATATGACAATTCCTTAACTTCCCTAGAAGATGAATACGTAAGCAGAAAAGGTTAATGTAAAATCATATGACGTTATAATTCCACTGCTGAAATGATGTGTAATGATTCATAAACAAGACATAACTGAGGAAGGTTTCTATTTTTTTGTGTATGATTTAATTTCCATGGCACTTGATATGAAAGCAAGTCTTTTGATGACAATAAATAACCTTTTGAATCCTGTATTTCAGGTTATATAGGGAAGGACATACTGTGGTGGGCATCGATGGAGTGGAGCAAGGGATCATTGAATTCTTCTCTGAGCACAACTTACCACACATCACTGAAAAATTGTCGTGGGGAAAAGTGTTCAAGGTGAAATATTTTTAATATTCTCTCTTAGCTATTTTAGATGGGTGTGGCTCTTTAGACTGCATTTCTTAATATTGTTGATTTAATTGAAATGGACACTGTATTTTACATAAAAAATATTTGTTTATACCTCAGTACAGTAGGATGTCCATTTAACACAAGATTGGTACCAAAGAAATTCTCACTAAACCAACTGTATGCTCAAGTGAGGTGTTATTTAACCCTTAAAGCATGGGCGTCAACAATAGTCGACAGCTGGTGCCTGGGCTCAAACCGCGGGTGTCGACAATAGACAACAAGGCATTTTTTTACTTAGCGCGCAGTCAAATTTAATTTGTTTGTGCTGAAGTAGAGTAAGCATGTCGTTTTCTTTCAAACAATACCCAACCATGCTCCCTTGACTAATTACTGGTGTTTGTATGCCTTGTGTTAGCTTTGAGAAGATGTCTGCTAGACATCCCACCTTTTCTCACTTTCCAGTGAATTTCATCCATAAGATTGGGACCCTTTGACCTCAGCACCCATCAAGGGCATCAGGAAGGCCTGGAAGTTAATTTTTTTTTGGTGTGTTTCACATAAACTGTTTAAAAGTTATGCATTTCATTACTAAATCATAGAAGGGAAGTCCACTATGAGTGGAAAACTATCTATAATAATGTGTTTTCAGTGATCCTTCTTCAGTATTCTGTACTCGCTCTAGCAATGGTTATTTAGTCTTCAAATTAACATCAAAGTTAATGGTATGTACTTTACAATGATACTGCATTCAGTCACGTGAGCTAAGTAGAAGTGAAGATATAAAAGATTGAAGTGAGGTATGTTTTTGCCTGAATATGCCCGCGTGGGAGGACAGGCATGCCAAAACAAGCCTGCACTTTAATTAAGGGTTAAATAGTTTGCATTTCATTTGGTTCTGGAGAGAAAGCTGAATACAGTAAAATTCTAATAAAATGTTCTAGAGATTAGGTAGAATAATGTCTAGCAAGAGTATTGAGAGATGACTAGGAACTTGGAGACTAGAGGTTATATTAAATTGCAATAGTTATATTCAGTAGCAAGGCATAGCCAAGAGGTGAGACACACCACCAGTGACAGATGTCAAGTGTCCGAGGATCTGAGTCTTGACAAACTTTTTTATCAGGAATATGTACATGTCTACATCACCGGACTTAGATATGTTACAGTAAGAATGAGAAACAAAAACAAAAATGTAACAAAATAGACAAAAATAGACATGATAAAAAGGAAGACTGTAAATGAATAGTTACATCACCAGATGTAGATGTCAGACTAACAATGATAATAACAGCTGGACACGATGCCTTCACAAAGACTTCCTTAAGGAATGTTATTTAATCTTGCACATGCACATACTGTCTTTGCCCACATGGACAGGGGGGGAGGGGGGGAGCTAGAAATATGGAACTAGTACTGTAAACCCTCCATTTAGTATTTATTTCCATATAATGTGAGACCTAAATTTAGGACACACTTTGTTAGGAATTAAGGGTTGTTTGGGAAGTGAGGGTGGTTCATCCTCATCCACTCTTTTATTATCCCTAATTTAATTTCCATTGTATAAAGGGTAACTGTGTTATACGAAAAGTTGTTAGGAATTAGGGGTTGTTTGGGAAGTGAGGGTGGTTCATTAGCTAAAAACTAAGTATTATTAACAAAGCGAGCACAGTGAACCTGGGGTAGTTTCAGAGTAAGTAATCCAAAACTGTCGACACTGTGTGAGGCCCATCCTTTGTAGAAGTAGATTGTAGTTATGACCGAGGTACTGCGAGACGAGATCAGGGAAGGTATGCACCGGGCGGCTGTTGCTGTGAGACTGCGTTCACCACAAAAGCCAAGGGCTGACTGCTCATGGGCGGGTACTGGTTGCCAACTTATTATTTCCGGAACGACCCCAGGTTCTCTCGTCAGGTTAATAACACAGTTACCCTTTATACAATGGAAATTAAATTAGGGATAATAAAAGAGTGGATGAGGATTGTGATGGGAAAATTTCAGCAAAATACCAGGAGAACAAAAAACTTTCCTGGAAAGAAGTTAAAGCAGAAATGGGGGAAAAAGAACGACATTTGTAGCATGAAGAGGAAAGACGGGGGGCTTCTGAGAAGGAATGAAGAGATAAGGGAGGTATGGAAGCAGTACTTTGAAACTGTGATGAATGAGTGTGGGAGAGGGAGCAGAACTGACTAGTGTAAGAATAAAGATCACTGTAGGGCGGCCTGATCCTCAGGGGAGGGTGGAGAGAAGTGAGATAGAGAAGGTGATGAAGAAGTTAAAAGTAGGAAAGGCCCCTGGAGCTGATGGCCTAACATTTGATATATGGAGCAAGTATAGTTGTGGAATGGATATTATGGATATGTAACCTAGCATAGGAACAGGGTAAGGTGCCAGAGGATTGAAGAAAGGCTGTTGTTGTGCCACTGTACAATAGGAAAAGAAGCAGAGGTGATTGTAATAGATACAGGGTAATAAGTCTACTCAGTGTTGCAGGAAAAGTGTAAGAAAGGGTTTTAAATGAGAGGATGAAGAAAATAAATGAGAAAAGTGGAGGCGATGAACGAGGGTTTTTTAGGAAAGGGAGGGGTTGTGTAGACCAAATATTTGCACTGAAAATGTAAGTCGAAAAATACCTAGAGAAGGATAGGAAGCTGTTTGCTGTGTTCATGGACCAAGAACAGGCTTATGACAGGGTTGACATGAAGGGTTTATGTGATGTTCTAAGGATGTATGGTGTTGGAGGGCATTTGCTGGAGAGGATCTGATCCTTCTATAAGAATGTGAGTGCCTCTGTATACGTGAATGGTGAGTTGAGTGAGTTTTGGTGTGGGCGTGAGACGGGTGTGTGATGTCACTATGGCTTTTTAATGTGTACATGGATGGTTGTATGAGAGAAATGAAAGCCAGAGTGGGGGAGCTAGGTCCAAGGCTGAAAGTGAGAGGTACGGAGGAGTCATTGGTGGTGGGCCTGTTTGCAGATGATAGTGTTGTTGGCAGAGAATGGGGGGATGCTGCAAAGGATAGTGGATGAGTTTGACAGGGTGTGTAAGAGGAAAAAGCTGAGAGTGAATGCTGGAAAGAGTAAGGTTATGGTATTTGAGAGGGCAAGAGAGCAGGTCATTGATTTTGCAAAGGCATACAGAGTTACAGCAGAGAGTACAACGGAGTGTAGGATAAGGTTAGGGGAGGAGAGAATGGAGGAGGTGACTGAGTTTAAATATTTAGGGACAGTTTTATGTAAGCATGGAAGTATGGAAGGTGAGGTGAGGGAAAGAGCAGTGAAGGTCAGGCAGAACAACAGACAGAAAATAAAAAAAAGGGGAATGCCACTGTCAAGCATGTGTCGGGTGAGAAACTAAGTCCCTTCTGAACCCTCATTGATGTAGGGCAAGAGACCCATAGCTACTCATTGAGTGTTTTTATTTTTTGATTGTATAGACATATACAAGGAATAGTTAACTTCATTTTCAAAACAATTGGAGTTTAGATTTGTAGGCACCAGATGCAACTCAAAACTTATTGAGATGCATGGTGCCTCATAGTTTTTGTTGCATCTATGCAAGTCTTGGAGAAACTTAACCAGTGTCGCTGAAGGACACTGTCATCTAGAGGCCAACTGTTGTCTTTTTTTTCTTCTTTTTTTTCACATATAAAGTAAAATCACACTTTCCATGTTAATTATGCCAAGGCCCTAATTGCTAAATGAAAAATGCAGATAATATGAAAAGAATTTTTATGACAAACCCTTCCAGATGGATGTTTAAAAAATATTGCTGACCTGACCTGCGTTGTTTTGTTTTTTTATTTTTCCAGCCAGATTGGGAATCATGAACTTATGGCACTGTAGCTATATTAAGCTAAGGCTAAATCCTTAGCTTCATACCAGATCTTCATCCACTTTACAACATCGATCAAGATAATGTTCATACACGTGCTGTATATCCTGGATTTCAGTCCAAAATACAGATATGTGTCCAGAGTCCTGAAAATTAGATTTATCCAATATCCAGTATATAGAGGTCTGATTTATATATGGATTACTGTATATATAGAATACGAGATGGCATGGTAACTTTAGATGTTATGCACTACAAGGAATATACAGTAAAATCCTTATAACTCGGCACTGTATAACTTGGAATTTGGTATAACTCGCCAATGCAATGAAATATTCACTAAAAAATACATTTTGAATTCAAACAAATAATGATAAAAAATGGAAAAAAATCATGCATCTCGGCATATTGTCAAGTATTAACCACATCCTGTTGTTTACACTCGGCATGCCTCACCCGCATTTTCTTTGAACGTGTATCCACACTTGGGCCACCTGATCTCACTCTCCACATCAAGGCTTGCCCACGCTATTCCTGTATCAAAAACATATACCTTCACTCTTCCTGCTCGTTCCTCAAACACCCACGTGTTGTCTGCTTGGACTACATGACTACAGCAGCCCCTTCATTTGTATGTGTTAATTTAAGCTTTTACTGCTGCTGTGTAGTGCAGTGTTTTCAAAATGTTTACTGTAAAAGCAAATGGGGGGAAGGGAAATGAGGGATTTGCATAACTTGGAATGTTGAATAACTCGGCAAAGCTTGAGCCCCTATCATGCCGAGTTATGAAGGTTTTACATTAAAATTGAGTTGTTTTTTTCTTTTATATCTAATTACAGACAGAAGATGAGAAACTAAAAATCTACTGTTGTGATATTTTCAAGATGGATGTGCAAAGCTTAGGAAAATTTGATGCGGTCTGGGACAGGGGTTCACTTGTTGCCATTTATGAAGAGGACAGAGAAAGGTGAGTGAAAATCAAATTTAATGAAAGAAGATTCTTTGTAACCAGCAATATGAATTCAGTCGTAGCTGACATGTGTGTTACTTATACTTACTATTATAGTCTTTCAGTAAACATATAGAAGAACTGGATTTCAAATTTCAAACTAATTACAAACTTGGTGATGAATCAAATTACCAAATGACATCAGGTGGTATGTACAGTAGATCTCGCAATTAACGAGTTCACATCTAACCAATCTCTTTGTACAAGTCTTCAACTTGTACAAAGGGACATGCCAGTCCTCGTCGAAAGACTGACTTGGTCAGCTAGGCTGACGTAAGCCGATAGAGTCGGTCTATCGGAATCCTCCCCTTCCCTTCATGAGCTGTCACCCGGCAAGGGTTTGTGGTCCCTCCTCGAAGTTACGTACACGTTTGACCAAAAAGTCTGTCATCGCAGCTCTGGAATCATTGCTTTTAGTAGGGGTAAACATATAGGGTATTGTCACCACAATTTGCAGCTGATCTTTCGTTTGGCATCATATCACAAGCTTCTAGAAGTGAGTGGGGTGGAGGGGCAGCATACCAAGATTAAATGCCAATTCTCTTTGAGCTCTTAAACGGAAGGAATGTATCTCCTTTCTTCTATGACATTTCCCGTATTTCACCCTAAACCTTTGATACTGCCATATTTTTCTTCTCAAGAAGCAGAGATGCCAAAGAAGAAAGGTATTGATTTTGGCCTAGAGGGCTGAAAAGGTGTCTATGAAAGACGTTGTGATGAGGACAGGGTGAGTTGTGAGGACCATTAAATGTTGGATGGCAAACACTTTTTACAATTAAAAAATTTCACTTGGGAGGCCAAAGGATATATGTAAGACCACAGACAAGCTCTAAGAAAAAAGGTGATGAAAGACCTGCAAGCAAGGCTGGCAGTTGATGCAATCTTAATTTTTTTTCCGCACTCCCGTAAAAAAAAAAAAACCGTAACCATTAATTTCGCATACTACCCAATTTTTTTTCATTGAGCACGTACAAAAAAAAATAAAATATATATTTCTTATCATTTATCATTATTCAATGTAAAGAAAATATAAATACATAAAAAAAAAAAAAAAAAAAAAAATTTAAAAAAAAAATTAATAAATTTTTAAATGCACATTTACACATATAGTGTATATCATCAGGCCTCCTACCAGGCCTAATAAGTAAGCGAAAAAAAAAAAAAAAAAACATTCTTAGGATAACTTGTTTGTTTTCTGTTTTTTTCGGGTAGTTTTAAATTTTTTTCACTTATATCATATACTACCATACTATACATTATTAAAAAAATATAAATTAACATCGCGTTTTTTTTTTTTTAAATTTTTTTCTCGCTTGCCGTGCATGCATCCGTGCCGTAGTGCCGTGCCCCCAGCCTTGCCTGCAAGTCACAGCTAAAAAACTGAAAGGAAATTGTCCTTCAATGCTGGAAGTTGTTGTCGAGAGGACTACAGAGCACCATCTACAAAAAAAAATTAACGACCACATTCAAGCCTGCACGGAAACTTTCCTCACAAGTTGGATAGAGAGGCAAAGAATGGAGTTTGCTAAGAAGCACAAAGATTGAACAGTAAAAGATTGAAGGAAAGTGTTATGTAGTGAAAAGAACAACTTTTAGGCATGAGGAATAGGCCTGGAAGGATTAGAAGGCCAAAGAACCCAGACTGGTACTTTCCCCTCTACATTGAGAGGACAGTGAAGCACCCACATGAGATGATGGTGCTCATTTAGTGGTGCAGGGGGATAGGGAGGATTGTGTTTTACAGAAAATAGGTAAGAAAATAAATCAAGGGATGTATATTCAGGTTTTTGAGGAGTATGTGCTGGCAACTTTCAAGGTGATGGACGTACGATGGAGCTCCTTTTCATATTGACAAAAGTGTCAAGAGGTGGTTTATTGAAAAGAAAATTCAAGTTTTGGATTGGCCACAGAACTCCCCTGATTTCAATCCTACAAATAATGTTTGAAATTTTATGAAAAACTGTCATACAAAATATGACACTTCATCTGTACCAAACATAATCAGTGAGTGGACTCAAAGAAAAGCAACTTGATTTCTTTACAAAAGAAGGCAACAACCTTTTTTAAAGACACAGTATAGACATTTCTCGCCACTTTAAGTGGTAGCTTAAGCTGCCTGGACATATATAATCTGTACACTCCATTACATTCTTCCATGATGTGGGTTGATCACCAGATACATTTTTTTTTCTTTTTTTAATATATATAATCTGAAAGCTTATGAAGCACCTCAACTATTTAGATAATATCCACTCATGTCATCAATGATATATCTTCTATTGATGAAATTAATGTTCCATATGCTAGCAAGTATATGTATTACTTTATTATCTTGAATTTTAAGAGCAAACTTTTTTTCAGATATGCTGATTTAATTAAAGGTTTACTTGCACCAGAGTTTTGTTACTTGGTAAATATTATCCAGTACACACCCAAAGGAACATTCAGAGGCCCACCAAGAAATGTTCCAACTAAATTAGTGCAAGAGTTGTTTGGTAAGTTGATTTTATTTCTTTTCATATTCACACTCAAAATGTGAAGTTTGTTTTATGTACAATGGATTTGAGAATTTGATGGAAGCCATGTAAAAATATAGATCTGCTGCTACACTTCTTTATGTAATCATATATTTATTTAGCTATTATGCTTTACTGCTCCTACCCAGCTAAAACTGTGGTAGTGAGATTTAGCTCTTTTACTCAATTGATTTTTAATACTGAACAAATTACTGCACAAATTACACTGTCTTCTAGAAGGTATATACTATTACCATAAAAAAATACTTCACTTCCTTCCATACAATGAGTTTAGGTAGTTGAATAATAATTAAATAATGGCAAAATTAATGACAAATATAGATATGATAAGTAGTATGCAAAAGTGACTAGAGTGGACAATACAAGGTAAAATATATGACTTAGTGTATGTCTTTCTAGTGTAGCAGTCAGTATGCTATGCTATGAATACACTGGTTCAATCCTGGCCAAGGAGGTCAGTACAGAGTTCACACAGTTGTTCATCCTCCTTTATGGGTTTTTCAATAAATGCCTGCATGGGGACAGCTGGGGAAGGTAGACTATAGTATTAATATGCCACACCTGTCCTGTATCCTTCTGTACTGTTTTCTTACCTACTACAGCTCAAGGACCAAACTTTACTTCATCCTATTATTTAAGTGTTTATTCATTTATGTATGCAGTCATAAGTGATATTATACCTTCCCACCAGGTTTCAGGAGCCTTAAGAATCAAGAGTGGCAACACCTCAGTACAGTGATTTTTGCAACTTTCTTCCCACTCTATTTCTGCAGATTTCAATCTTTAAGGTCTTGGAAGGTTCAACTTCTTTAAATAATTATGTGCACCTCTCATAATTTTCATTCAGTTGCATCTAAAAAAAAAGATAAAACCATCGAAGAGATGAATAAGAAAAAAGCATGTAGAACAGATCATATTTAATGAATGTTGATGATGCAGTTCCTCTAACCAATCTGATAAGACAATACACAGGTGTAAAAAGATTGTAGATGCCTTTGAAATTTAGGGGCATGAGTCAGTGTAAGGATGGACAAGTCCCCCACTCCTCCTATATTACTTTTTACATATCTTCTTCACAGAGAATGTAACAAACATACAGAGTAGCAATGCACATACCCCTGCTCACGGATCACCCTGCAGGACGTCCGGAAATGGAACTCGTTAATTAGCTCGCTTTGCAAATCTTCCCAGTTTCTGAGAGAAGATCCCTAGCCTGGCATGTAATAGGATGACACATCCCTCTCTGTGGGTAGTAATCTCTCCTCTGGTGACATGCTTGCTCTCCACTATCTTCCTCATTTTTCTTTCCAGCCTTGTGTAGAAATATCTCATCAACCCAGTTAAGCCAGTGGCCTTGTCTTCTCACATGCACTACAAAAGAATTAGATGTACTATGGTGGTGTAATTTTTTATGACTTTAATGCTTTTTATGTTGTATACAGCAGGACACCCACTGCATGGAATTCCATATACTAAGATGTTCATAATTTTACTGTCCCTTCTTACTCTTCTTTTTTGTGTGTCTCACTGTGTGTGGCATGCATACATCAAACTTTGATGGAAGAATTTTATTCACCTCCATGCTCCTTGCAAATGCTAATGAAATATACTGTATTTGCCAGCAGTGAATATTCACATTTTATCTCAAAATTAGACTAAAAAAATTAGCAAGCATCTTGGATGCCAAATGTTGCATTACCTGAAGGTGTAACCCTGGCCTACAGGAAGTGTACAGATCAGATAAGATGTCATTGTTTTACCCTTTATGGATGAAAATATATAATGGATGCCTACCCAGAATGCAAGAAACAGCCATTTTTCAAGCACAGTAAAAGTCCAATAATCCGGTGACCATTACTTAGGCAATTTCATTGATTCAGAATTTTCAGCCAAGGGTAAAGTGTAGCTATTTTGAGATAACTGACAAAAATTGGGGGAAAAACAGAAAATACTGCACAATAGATGAAAATGGCGCACCAAACTATCAATTCTGCACCCAAGCCGACACTCACCCACCTAGTTCACAGCGTGTTTACCCAGCTGGCTGTCCATTACATTGTCGTCTCTCAAATTTGCATGATTTTATTTATCTTACCACCATCATGGTTCCTACTACACCATCTTCTTCAGGGAAGAAAAGGAGGCATAATACAATCACCACTGCCAAGTGGGAAGGGGAGGCAGTGGATGAGTGGTTAAAATGCAGACACGACATCCAGGAGGACCCGGGTTCACGTCCCACCCTCCACCACAAGCTTGGATTTTTCAGTCATCCCCTAGTGGCCTAAGAGCACCCACATGCCGTCTTGAAGACTACCTATCAGCCCAGACTCTAGATTCTCTCTAAAACAGGGAATCAAAGATGAGTTCCAGGGAGCAGCATGTGCCAAGTTAGATGGTGCCTTTATAAACACCTGCCTGCAGGCTGAGGTCACCCACCAGGCCCCACCATGAGAGGCTACCGGCACCACAGGCAGAACGAAAAAAGAAAAAGAAAATGGGGAATGCTGCCTGACATGTCATCTGCCTGTTTAAGTATATCAGCTGAGCAACAGAGCTGCTTGTAGTTATGTTGTTATGATGTTTTTATTACCCATTTCATATTTCTATTACCTGATTTTTAGAGAGAAGTGGTATTCATTAGTAAATAGTTTGCATTGTATGATATGTTTAATCCCCTTGAGACGAAAAAGAAAATGGCGGACACTTCCTGACTGCTGCTAGCAGTGCTTCCTTTGTTGACGCACGTCTTCAAATAACTTGTTGTATTTAATCTCTTAGATATGATGATTAAATGTCCCATACTATGTGTGGTAAAAGTCTGGGGCAGGTACTGAATACTGCGATTGCTGGTATGAGTGTGGTAAATTTCAGGGAATGGTGTGCTTTGAGCATTTTGATGTTCTCTCCTGGTAATCCGAAAAATCTACTAGTCCAGAAGGTCCATGACCCACTGCATTCTGGGTTAAAGGACTCTTACTGTATAGTGAATCCATATGTGGCATTAAAAATAATTTAAGAACATAAATACAATTTATGACACCATAGCACATCAACTTTTTCGTAGTGTCTGCAAAAAAATTAGGCGACCAGCTTGGTTCAGGTGATGTGAAAATTCTGAACATTGGGCTGGGATGGAGAAGGAGGATAGTGAAGACCAAGCACATTGCAAGAGGTCACAAGCCATAGAGAGGGGTGTGTTAACCTATCACAGGCTATGGTTAGGCTGATACTCCCTACAAGTGGTAAGACATGCAATTCAATGAGCTCCATTTCCAGATGTCCTACAGAGTGATTTGCAGTTATGAGTATATGCATTGCTACTATGTATATCTGTTGTACTCTCTCCAAAAAGATGTTCTGTCAAAAAAAAATTGAGAATATAGCACTTCTATGATTGGTATGAGGAAACATTTTGTGGTACTGAGTGATATTCTTGTGGTAAGGTTACTTATTGAAAAGTGTAGCAGTGACTGGCTTATGGGTTCATGTCTCTCCCAAAGTTATTGCAGTACTATATGGATGTGACTTTAGTTCCTCGTGGTCCATATCCTTGTCTTGCTGACACCCTTATGATGGAAGACTGCACATCAAAATCTTTCATTAAAAAATACACTCCAAAGGCTAGGGTGATAATTTTTGCATTTATGATATTTTTGTGTGAAGTAATGAAAAAAAATTATATCCTTTCCATTTAGTAACAAATTAACGGATAAGTACAGTTGTTTTTCTTAATATCCAGGTGACATGTGTGCATTGCAAGTGCTGGAGACCAGACTCTTGGAGGCTGCCAATGAATGGAAATTAGAGAGTTTTAAAGAATTGGTGGTGCTCCTCACTCCACGGGTGTAAGGCAACATGCTGATGGCACACTCCTTACTGAAGTTGGTCAGGCAGTCCAAGAGGTGTTAAGAGTATATTTTCCTAATCAACTTTGGCAGTGTATGTATTACAGGAACAAGAAAGTTTTGGACTATAGTATACTACTAAAGTACATCTCCAAAGCCTTGTTCTCTCATGGGAATCTCTCTCAAGGAGCTGGCCATGGCAGAAGTGTCTCCAGTTATCCCTGTTCTAGTATTTCCTCTTAGTACATTCCATCACTCACTTACTAACTCACTCCCTCTATCTTTCTCTTCTGCTCTCTCACTAACTCCCTCCCTCTATCTCTCTCTTTTGCTCTCTCCCTCTCCAGCACTCATCCTCTCCATTTGTTCATTTTACAGGTGGTCTCCTCCTGACACCCCTATCTCAATCCTGCCTGTATGTACCATATTTCCTGCCATATAAGACGCTCTGGAGTATAAGATGGCACCTGTAATTTGGCAAGACATACTAAGAAAAAAATATAAAAACCACATTTTCATTGAACTTAATGTATATGTAGTATTACATTTGGCCACTTTACTTACAATTATGACTACGATACCGTACATAGCTCTGTGCCCTTCTCTGTGTTCAATGTGTTCCACTGTTGGTTGAAGAATTACAGTGCTCTTACCCCTAGGACCTGTGACATTGAAATGGTAAAAAAAAGGGCTGATTGGTAGATTCACTCACTGCGCAGCGTGCAGGCGGTACCTTTCGCCAAGTTATGAAGGAACTAATCACACGGGGATGCGACATTCGATGGGCAGTCTTCGTGTTGATTTTTACTTTCAGGGACTATACAGTATACCTACTTTCAAGTATAAAGATATGTTGGTTGATTAATTTCTGTCAATCATATGTTTTAATATACTAGTTATTTTTACAATGAGAAACAAAAATGTGTTTACATTAAACACTTTAGTCATCCACGGATATCCATTCTTTCGAACATGTATCACAGAAAATGTCAGCTGACCGAGCCACTGCACAGCAGAAATACTAGCTCCAGACTAATCCATCAGTCATGTTTGGAATAAAGCAGTAATATAGATGAATTGGTGCACTGAAAACAAAATCTCTAAGGTGTCTGGCTACACATGGAGACTTACTGAGTGGGGTGAGGCCAATGAAATTGTTTATTTCTATATGAAATACATAATACAGACATGTCAATGAGTGACCTTTCCTGGATGCATATTCCTGAGATGTATGCAGGTTTGAGTCATAGGGAAATTCCAGCCAATTGCAGCTATCATACTGTCACTCAACAGTTGTGTGGCCAATGGTGGGCAAAGCTTAGCTTTCTGCACACTCAAGGGCAGCACACTCACCTACCCACTCTCTGTATTCCTCTTCCTCCCTCCTTCCCTCCCTCTCTATATGTCCCCTGGCCACATACCCCAAACTTCCAAAGGGCTGTCATGTACAGATATACATTACTTTGCAATAATATTTGCACTAAGTATCATACCAATTTCTTTACATGTACATATAAGCATTTTTTTTATATTGGTTGATATTGGTTGAACACCATCCTCACTTTTCTGGTTGAACATTTTCCCAATCATGGACCATTTCTTGAGCATCAAAGACTGTATTGCTTCTGCTCATTGGATGTTATGGGTTGGGTTGCCAGTTATTCATTATTCATTTTGCCAAGTTGGTTTGATGTTGTTGTACCAAAAAAAAAAAAAAAAATGTATATTCACCAGATGTGCCACTTAAACATTAGGGTAATGATTATGATATGAATGGTATATCATATAATTATTATTTAGAGTTAGCTTGGTGTAAAAATAAATGGATCATTTCAAGAACCAGAGGTGGTATATGCGACTTACTTCTCATCTTTCAGGATTAGTAAGGGTAAGAGAATCCAGGAATGTGAAAAATAGGGAATAGTACAAACTTGTGAAAAAAAAAGTTGATTATCACCATATTGTGATGATGATGATTTCCATTTTATAAGCAAAATTATTTATAGCAATTTTGAAGTGTTGACACAAGAGTTAATAGTGCTTGCAATATGGGCTAATGCAAGACTCTCTTGTATCCCTATCACAGCTGCCAGCAACCCCAAGAATGCCTATCACATCCATATAAAAGATATTTTTCTCAACTGTATTCTTATTTTCCTTAATACATCTATGCAATACATTGTTTACTTATAACAAGAGAATATTAGATTACATCTGTAAAATGAACAGAAAATCAACAAACAGACAACCACCATGTCCGTCAGACAGTTGTGAGGGTGGAGAGTCATGGCTGGCTTAGAATGGTTATGTAAAGAGAGAGCAATGGTAAACAGGCAGAACATCAGTCAGCTGCATCACCAATGGCCAGCATTGGTAAGGAGTGGGTAGAGTTTAATAACTTTGATCATATACCAATTAAAGGTCATAGCCTTATAAAAGGTTTATAAATCACAAGTCTTGGTTACTCAAAAAACAAAATAATAGTTACTTTTATAGTTTTTATGCATCTTCATAAGATCTTATAAAATGTCTTTCCTTACATTATTATACTGTGCTCACTCAGCTGCTTAATAACCTTTTAATTGATTTTCATCCTCGTTTACAAATACTTAAATAGATAACTTGAAATGAATCTTAATGTTTCTTTCCTCTATAAATCCCTTGTCAATTTCTGTATCGTATCTGCCAGTCCCCAGTTCTTCTTTCCCGCACAGATGCTATCAATATGCAGGGGCCTTGTCCGTCCTCGTATGGAGTATGCATCTCATGTGTGGGGGGGCTCCACACACACAGCCTTACTAGACAGAGTGGAGTCAAAGGCTCTTTGTCTCATCACTCTCCTCCTCTCACTAGCAGTTTTTACCACTTAAATTCCACCACAATGTTGCATCTCTTTCTATTTTCCACTGACATTTTCATGTTGACTGCTCTTCTGAACTTGCTAACTAGGGTACATGCCTCCCCCCCTCCCACAGCCCCACTGAACTCAACTATCTACTCTAGCTCATTCCTATACAGTCCAAACCCCCTATGCAAGAATTAACCAGCATCTTCATTCTTTTATCTCCTTCACTGGTACACTCTGCAACAGCCTTCCTTCATCTTCATCTCCACCCAAAACTGACCTCTCTTTTGGCCACTCTTTACTATTCTTTTTTTTTTTTTAAAGAGCAATGTTTAGCAGGCTTTTTTATACAATTTTCGTTATGCCCTTGAGCTGCTTCCTTTCCTGTAAAAAAAAAAATATATACACTGCATTTTCTTCATTCCAAAATATTTTTACGATAGCTCATTCATTTTTTATCCATCTGATATAACATATTCTTAGAGATGGAAACTAAATCTAAATTCAGAATTTCCAGTGATTAAGGTCCTCATCAGGCATGGAAATTGAAGAGTACTAAATATAAATATGTTTACTGAAAACATAACTTATGTACTCATATGTGTGGTTCATATCTCATTCTCACAAACTAATGTATTTTTCAACTTAACAGCTTTCTTTTAGTCCAAGCAATAGTTGACATGGTATGTTGATCGTGAGAGGAAAGGATTATTGTTCACATAGTGCTTTTCCTATCTCAACATTCACAGTTTCATAGCAAAATTTTCAATTATATCTTAACCTTTGCTAAAATAGTTAGATCATGAACATGAGTTATTTTTTTTATAATTATAACAAAATAAATAGAGATTATCTTATCACAGCTGTAAGCTGTTGTGAGTTGTCAGGATATTTTTTCTTTATTTTATTCTATTACTGAACTAAACAATATTTCTTACAGTAAAACAGATGAATGTGAATGGAGTAGTTTGTGGTTAATTTTATTAAGAAAAAACCTATTGCCTTGGAGAATCAAACAAATTCTATGAGCATAATGGTAAAGAGGTAACCAAACGATATTCCTCAACCACCACTAATCAGGCCAGTAATAACAACTGAGAGAGCCAAGAAAGTCAGATGAAACTAAAAACAATAATAACAATAATAATTATAATAATAATAATAATAAAAATAATAATAATAATAATAATAATAATAATAATAATAATAATGATAATAATGATAATAATAATAATAATAATAATAATAATAATAATAATAATTAAACGAGTACCCTGTATCATTAATGTTTACTGGCAAAATAAATAATTCATGACATCTAGTACTTGATGTCATCTAGAACCGATACACCAGTTCTGCTGAGAAAAGCAGCTCAAAACTTTCCAGAGCATATAAATGGATGCCGAATGTGTTGAATAGTAAATTGATTTGTGAAAACGAAGCATATACAAAAACAAAAGGAAATGCTGCAATTGATTATAAGTACGGTCATGTAGCAGTACAGGATTGGTTGCAGTCTCAAGACCACTGAATAATGATTACTTAGGAAACATTCAATATTACTCTGGTACGGAGAAATTTTCATGCATATTTTATGACTTTACAGACAAGCCTTCAAACTAATGCTAATTATGAACTTTACATTTCTGCCCGAAATCGTGCCAAATCTATTCTCCGACTAACCAAAAATTCTTTCATTAATAGAAAATGTCAAAACCTTGCTTTCTCTAACTCTTCCCGTGACTTCTGGCATCTAGCCAAAAACATCTCCTCCAACTTCACTTCTTCATCTTTCCCTCCACTCCTCAGTCCTGACGGCAACACTGCCGTCTCATCTATCTCTAAGGCTGAACTCTTCTCTCAAACTTTTTCTAAAAACTCCACTCTGGACGATTCTGGGTATATTCCTCCTACTCATCCCCCCTCTGACTCCTTTATGCCTGTTATAAAGATTCTTCAAAATGATGTTTTCTATGCCCTCTCTGGCCTCAATCCTCAGAAGGCTTATGGACCTGATGGAGTGCCTCCTATTGTCCTTAAAAACTGTGCCTCCGTGCTGTCACCCTGCCTGGTCAAACTCTTTCGCCTCTGCCTGTCAACATCTACCTTTCCTTCTTGCTGGAAGTATGCCTTCATACAGCCTGTGCCTAAGAAGGGTGACCGCTGCAATCCCTCAAACTACCGTCCTATAGCTTTACTTTCTTGTCTATCTAAAGCTTTTGAATCAATCCTTAACCGGAAGATTCAAAAGCACCTTTCCACTTCTGACCTTCTATCTGATCGCCAGTATGGGTTCCGCAAGGGGCGTTCTACTGGTGATCTCCTAGCCTTCTTAACTGACTCTTGGTCATCCTCTCTTAGCCGTTTCGGTGAAACTTTTGCTATTGCGCTGGACATATCAAAAGCTTTTGATAGGGTCTGGCACAAATCTTTGCTTTCTAAACTACCCTCCTACGGTTTCTATCCTTCTCTCTGTACCTTTATCTCCAGTTTCCTTTCTGACCGTTCTATTTCTGCTGTGGTAGACGGTCACTGTTCTTCCCCTAAATCTATTAACAGTGGTGTCCCACAGGTTTCTGTCCTATCTCCCACTCTTTTTCTGTTGTTCATTGATGATCTTCTTTCCAAAACGAACTGTCCTATCCATTCCTACGCCGATGATTCCACTCTGCATTACTCAACTTCTTTTAATAGAAGACCCACCCTTCAGGAACTTAACGACTCAAGGCTGGAGGCTGCAGAACGCTTAGCCTCAGACCTTACTATTATTTCCGATTGGGGCAAGAAGAACCTGGTGTCCTTCAACGCCTCAAAAACACAGTTTCTCCACCTATCCACTCGACACAATCTTCCAAACAACTATCCCCTATTCTTTGACAACACCCAGCTATCACCTTCCTCAATACTAAACATCCTCGGTCTATCCTTAACTCAAAATCTCAACTGGAAACTTCATATCTTATCTCTTACTAAATCAGCTTCCTCGAGGCTGGGCGTTCTGTACCGTCTCCGCCAGTTCTTCTCCCCTGCACAGTTGCTGTCCATATACAGGGGCCTTGTCCGCCTTCGTATGGAGTATGCATCTCATGTGTGGGGGGGCTCCACTCACACAGCTCTTCTGGACAGAGTGGAGGCTAAGGCTCTTCGTCTCATCAGCTCTCCTCCTCATACTGATAGTCTTCTACCTCTTAAATTCCGCCGCAATGTTGCCTCTCTTTCTATCTTCTATCGATATTTCCACGCTGACTGCTCTTCTGAACTTGCTAACTGCATGCCTCCCCCCTCCCGCGGCCCCGCTGCACTCGACTTTCTACTCATGCTCATCCCTATACTGTCCAAACCCCTTATGCAAGAGTTAACCAGCATCTTCACTCTTTCTTCCCTCACGCTGGTAAACTCTGGAACAATCTTCCTTCATCTGTATTTCCTCCTGCCTACGACTTGAACTCTTTCAATAGGAGGGTATCAGGACACCTCTCCTCCTGTATTTGATCTTCCTTTCGGCCACCTCTTTTGTTTTACTTTAGGAGCAGCGAGTAGCGGGCTTTTTTTTTATTATTGTTTTCTTTTTTTGTGTGCCCGCCTCCTTTGTTGTAAAAAAAAAAAAAAAAGCAATGCATAGTTCATAAATATTAAGGAGATATTCAACATACCTCCCTGCTCCGCCTCGTAATTTATATAAATCTTGTAAATATCACTAGCAGCACAACTTTTATCTGTTAAAAGAAAAAATATATAACAAGACAACCAACATCGGCGAAGTTTTCTTTTACAATTATAGCACGAAAAAACCGTAGAGTTATATTCCAGAAGTGCCTCCGAGGGTTTTGCAACGCGCGACCAACCAGCGGCCACCACAACCAAAATTAAGAGCACTATTTGCAGGTTTTGCTATAGATGCTGTTTCTTACCAGTGAATATATAAGAGCCACAGTAAAAGTAATATTAAACACACACACACACACACACACACACACACACACACACACACACGTCTCTTTGTTGCAGTGGATTAAGCACTCAACTGCAACTCAGCAGGCTGATGTTGTTCAGATGGAATATTTTTCTTTGCTGACAGAAATTGCTGTCTCTCCTACGGCAAGGGGCATGGAGTGTGCGGTGTGAGGACCCAGCTGCACCCGTAGATCCGTGAATAAAAAAAAAATATATATATGTATGTATGTATATATATATATATATATATATATACATATATATATATATATATATATATGTATATATATGTATATATATGTATGTATGTATGTGTGTGTGTGTGTGTGTGTGTGTGTGTGTGTGTGTGTGTGGATAGATAGATAGACAGATAGATAAATAGAGAGATCCTCAAAGCTCTAAACAAAGAGGTACCGGTTGGTAATCACTAGTCTGCACACGGCAAACAGGCATTTGGCACATTTTGTATGATCTGACATGAAAATAAGATCAGTAGTAATATTGTCTAATCACTCCTCATACATACATACATACACACATACATACACAGAAGTAAACAAACTCAAACAAACATGATCAAAAACTTATTCGATCCTTTGGTTTGGCTTTTATGTCTGTGTGACTGTCTATCTCGTGTTTCTTGCCATTCTTATTGTTTATTTACTCCCTTTCGTCACGCCCCTCCCAACCTTCACTCAGTATCCACGAGTGGTGTTCGTCTCGCTTCCTTGGTGCACCCCGCGTGGGCCCCGCCTCCCACACCCTGGGCATGCACGGCTGACCCACATAGACGAGACTGGCAATCGACTGCTTGAGTCCCGAAGGAGATGAACACACCGTTTTAACCTTCAACAAAAAGTGGAGGCGTCCTTTTTCTGATATCTTGTCAGCTCTAAGAAGAAGCAAAGACAAATAAAAACGCTATAAACTGCTCCTGTAAGAGGGATACGGGAAAAGATTTTAAGGGAGGGGAAATTTCTGTCTGAGGGTTGTCCTGCTGATACTCTTGCTGACAGCGTCCTAGTCGAACGAAATGACGAAATACATACGAAGGAAAGCTGTTTCACAGTTAACCTGTGAAAGAGTTGAAAGAATGAAAACGGTGGTTAAATTTTGCGTTAGGAATTAGGATAACATAGGAATGAACTAGAGAAACATTGTACAGCGAGGTCGCGGGAGTGGTGGAGGCGTGCAATAAGGAACTTCAGAAGAGCAGAGAACATGAAACTATCTTTTATTCCGTAATCAATAGGAGATAGAAAGATAAACCACACTGCGCGGTTTTAAAGGTAAAATACAATCAATAACAGGAGAATAGCTGATGAGACTATG
>NC_066540.1:10086012-10101012 GCF_024679095.1 Eriocheir sinensis | reverse complement strand
ATGCTAGAATACATAGGATTTATTATGTTCTTTATTATTTATTGAAAAGAAGATGCATCAAATCGAGCCACACGAATGATTTGTATATGGTGGTCATAGCAATGGGGTACAAAACTTGCATATATTATGGATTTTGTATTGACATTTTACTTACAATACATACGCATCATTAATTATCAGAGTTATTTTCATCATCATATTCTTCATCATCACTTGTTTCATCATCACTCTCATGTGATACAGTATTCACCGTGTTGTGACATACTGATACTGCATCCTGTTGCTGACACGTACAGAAGACTGAGCAAGTCATTCCTGCCTTGTTGCATCCACATCGAACACTTTCACATGGTGTGTCACTGGAGCAGTTACAACTGATGATCTTTTGGATGTAGTCAGGGACCAGTTTTGACCTTTTATAACGACCTCTTCACCGTTTATGACGTAACCAAATCACTGGACGTAGTCTATCTTGATTTCCAGAAAGCGTTTGATAAAGTCCCACATCATAAATTACTTTACAAATTAAAGCAAATAGGTATTGACGGTCAAGTAAACCAATGGATCGCGAATTGGTTGAGCAACAGACAACAAAGAGTAGTGATTGACGGATTTAACTCAGAGTGGGCGCCGGTCACTGGCGTCCCTCAGGGCTCGGTTCTTGGCCCAGTGCTCTTCATTATTTACATCAACGACGTGGATGTTGGACTCAATAATCGCATTAGTAAATTTGCAGACGACACAAAGATTGGTAACTAGGTTCTCACTGACGAAGACAGGCAAAGCCTCCAAAAGGATTTGCACAAAATTTCAGCTTGGTCGGATAGATGGGAGATGCCCTTTAACGTAGACAAGTGCCAGGTCCTTCAAGTTGGAACGAGGAATAAGAAGTTCGATTACGAAATGCGCGGCGTTAAACTCAAAAGCGTTCAATGCGTCAAGGACTTGGGGGTCAAAATCGCGTCAAACCTCAAATTCTCACAGCAATGCATTGATGCAGCAAATAAAGCGAACAAAATGTTGGGCTTCATTAAAAGAAACTTTTTATTCAAGAATAAAGATGTAATACTTCCGCTCTACAATAGATTAGTCAGACCCCACTTGGAATATGCGGTACAGTTTTGGTCTCCCCACCATGCAAAGGATATTGCTAAATTAGGTGTTCAGCGTCGGGCAACGAAAATGATCCCTTCCTTGCGCAACAAATCCTACGAAGAAAGGCTTTCCACCCTTAACATGTTCTCTCTTGAGAAACGTCGCCTCCGAGGAAAACTGATCGAATGTTTTAAAATACTTAATGGTTTCACGAATGTAGACAGATCAACATTGTTTATGATCGATGACGCTTTGCGCACGAGGAACAATGGCATAAAACTCAGATGTAGACAAGTAAATTCAGACTGCACCAAATTTTTCTTCACCAACGTTGTAGTGCGATAATGGAATAAGCTCCCGCCATCAGTGGTCCAGTGTAACTCGATTGACTCCTTCAAAAAAAGCTCGACCGTCACTTCCTTCAACTTAATATCAACGAGAGTAGAAATGCAACGTTTTGGAGCCTTCTGATTAATGTAAAATCACTTAGGTTTAAGGACAGACCACCTAGTCTAGACCATGGGGTCTGTGTGGTCTGATTTTCTATGTAAATTTATCTATCTATGTAAATCTCTCTCTCTCTCTCTCTCTCTCTCTCTCTCTCTCTCTCTCTCTCTCTCTCTCTCTCTCTCTAACACACACACACACACACACACACACACACACACCACCACACATCAATGATTAGCAAGCTCGCCTAACAACCGAGGTCCTGGGTTCGATTCCCGGGCGGAATGAAGACGGATGTGCAGTCATTCTCCTTTCGTCCGTCCACCCATGAGTGAATGGGTATCGGGTGTCAGACGGGGTTTGTCTCATCTCCAGAGTGTGTGTGGGTGTGATGTGAGGTCCAAGCCGTACCCAAAGGTCCGTGAATATGTAACACAAAGCTCAAAACGAAGAAAGTTCTGGCTGGCGATCGTGGGTCCAGAACGATATCAAATCATAGTGAAACACACACACACACACACACACACACACACACACACACACACACACACCTTTCAGTGGGTAATTTATTTGTTTATTTATTTATTTATTTATTTTTGCTACGCACTCTAGGGCAAGGCAGCGCGTACAGTAGCCAGGCTGTATCAGACGGAACATCAGTTGCTTCTGGCCAGCTGCCAGACGCTGTGAAAGGACTAGTGACCTTGCTCCGCCCAGCAGCTCGTGTAAATGACTGTGGTGACTGTGATGATGGGTTGTTGCGACTTGCTTCGATACACACCTTGCGGGAGACGTGCGTGCCATTAGGGTGGTGTTAAGGAAAGGTAAATCTCCCTATGGAATGAGAGCAGTATTTATAAAAGGTTGCATATTGCTGAAAACGCACCTCGAAAAAGAATTATATTGACTTTAACGATTTCATTGAGTATCCAATCGGGGAAAGTTTAGAGTTTATGTGAAAAGTATAATAAAGTACATTGACCTACACTTGTCACAGTATACAAGAAACAACGAGTAAATCACTATCAAAATGCTATTTTGTCTTAATTTATTTAAAAAGCTTAAGGCGACAAGTTAAGTAATGTCATAGTTTATTTCATATATTTTTTTTTATCTAAATGTGTCTGGTATTATTTAAAGGGTATGTGTATATACATGAAACGATAAATAAATGAAGATAAACCACTCGGACGTCAATTAGGCATATAGCCAGGGTTGGCATAAAAAAAAACGCCCCACCCCAAAAAAAACGGCAAAATAAACAACAAAAAATACGGAAAAATAAAATCGTATTATATTTTGAGTTTATATTAAGCATGGTTAAATTTTACATAAAATGTAATTTTACATCATAATGATAAATGACATATATGCATGGACATTATTTTTTTAAACAGATTAAAACCTCTAATAAAAAAGGTTTTCTTTAAATTTTAAGCGGAAGTTGGTGGTCACCCGTGCCTGTGGTCCGGTTGCACCTTTGATAAAAAAAAAAAAAACATGGTTGGGAATAACACCCCCCCCTTTTTTTCAAACCAAACCCATCAGGTTTCATTGCTTTTTTTTCATTTTTTTCATTTTCATTCTTCATATTTAAAGGTATATCAATTGAAATAAGCAATTATAAACTAATTTAGAATAAAATAAGAGGTCTTTTTGTGTACAGTACAAATTAACACAGACCAACATGACACAGCTGGTCTTGAACAAGTGTCTGTTCTTCATACAACATTTTAAACCTTTTATAATCTCTTCAGTTCAAATTATTACACTCGACCCTCGTTTTCCCGGATATCTGATTTCCCGGACAAAATCTGGGGTCCCGCAATTGCCGGACATATGCCGGGATATCGAGGTCGCGTGCACTTTGTAATTGTTTATTTTAACTCATTTACATTTGAATATGATAAAAATAAATGTAAACGAGAAAAAATCAATAAACCCCCATAAAAAATATAAGGCCCCCCAAAAAGTTATAAAAAAACAGAAGGTTGTGTTTTTTCCAACCCTGCATATAACAGGATGACTCATTACGTTTTACATGAAGGGCGTTACTTAGTCTTAATTAAATGGTAAGAACAGTTTGGGTTAAAAGAGTGAAATCAGAAAAGAGCCGCTTCAAAATTCAATGCATATTCCACCATTATTCATCATCTCCGTAAGTGACTTGGATTCAACGAAAGGTGACAAACAAATTATTTGTACACAACACCAGAGGAGGAGGTCCGCAAAGCGAATCCAGTCATAAAACTGAGGTATTATATTGGGCATACAATATTATATTGCAGTGCGTAAAGAGCAATGAGAGAGAGAGAGAGAGAGAGAGAGAGAGAGAGAGAGAGAGAGAGAGAGAGAGACAGACAGACAGACAGACAGACAGACAGACAAACAAACCTTGTGTCCTGCAATGCCTCAAAAACTCAATTTCTCCGCCTATCAGCTCGACACAATCTTCCAAAGACCTATCCCCTATTCTTCGACAACACTCAGCTATCACCATCTTCAACACTAAACATCCTCAGTCTATCCTTTACTCAAAATCTCAACTGGAAACTTCACATCTCTCTCGCTAAATCAGCCTCCTCGAGGTTGGGCGTTCTGTATCGTCTCCGCCAGTTCTTCTCCCCCGCGCAGTTGCTATCCATATACAGGGGCCTTGTCCGCCCTCGTATGGAGTATGCATCTCACGTGTGGGGGGGCTCCACTCACACAGCTCTTCTGGACAGAGTGGAGTCTAAGGCTCTTCGTCTCATCAGCTCTCCTCCTCCTACTGATAGTCTTTTACCTCTTAAATTCCGTCGCGATGTTGCCTCTCTTTCTATCTTCTATCGATATTTCCACGCTGACTGCTCTTCTCAACTTGCTAACTACATGCCTCCTCCCCTCCTGCGGCCCCGCTGCACACGACTTTCTACTCTTTCTACTCATGCTCATCACTATACTGTCCAAACCCCTTATGCAAGAGTTAACCAGCATCTTCACTCTTTCATCCCTCACGCTGGTAAACTCTGGAACAATCTTCCTTCATCTGTATTTCCTCCTGCCTACGACTTGAACTTTTTCAAGAGAAGGGTATCAGGACACCTCTCCTCCCGAAATTGACCTCTCTTTCGGCCACCTCTTTTGATTCTTTTTTAGGAGCAGCGAGTAGCGGGCTTTTTTTTTATTACTGTTTCCTTTTTTTTGTACCCTTGAGCTGCCTCCTTTGTCGTAAAAAAAAAAGACAGACAGACAGACAGACAGACAGACGCAGACAGGTAGAGCACACACACACACACACACACACACACACACACACACACACACACACACACACACACACTCAAGACCCCCACCCCCACTACAGGCGCACACAAACGGGGAGGGAAGTCGCTTTACTTCAACCACACCTGCAAGTTCTCCACTGCGAACTTAGATTGACGACGACAGGCAGAGGAAAGGGGGAGGTAGGGCGGGCATGACACGGGAGGACAAGAGCTATGAAGTTTTGGATAATCATCATTGGTCTTTCTTTTCCTGTCCGTCCGCCAACACAAGATGCGATGTGAAATGGGAACAACGTGAAGTTATCAGGAAACGATAATTATTACTTTCATAACTATAACTATTCAATAACGAGAGAGAGAGAGAGAGAGAGAGAGAGAGAGAGAGAGAGAGAGAGAGAGAGAGAGAGAGAGAGAGAGAGAGAGAGAGAGAGAGAGAATTTTGTTCAAGGATGACAAAGAATATCTCCGCCTCTGCTTTGTGTGAGAATCATTTTGCTCTCATCATAGGCGCTATTGTTGTGCCGTGACCTCACTATGACCTCGAGGTTCTGGGTGTGGTTCCGGGTCCCTCAGAGCACAGCACCAGCATGGTTTCCAAAAGGGGAACACACAACCAATGAATGCGACGAAAATTGCTCACACGTGCATGCTTTTCTACCGTATGTAAAGGCTGAGGCATTTTGAGCCCTCTCTTGATATGGGGTAGAGACATGAATAAAAGATACCTACCTACCTTTAATGTCTGTGTGTGTGTGTGTGTGTGTGTGTGTGTGTGTGTGTGTGTGTGTGTGTGTGCGAGCGCGCTTTTATACCTTAGCAAATATATACTGCTACTACAACTAATAATAATAATAATAATAATAATAATAATAATAATAATAATAACAATAATAATAATAATAATAATAATAATAATAATAATAATAATAATAATAATAATAATATGAATAATAATAATAATATGAAGAATATTTATAAATGTTTAAACGATAATATTGCAGTGAGGGAGAAAAACCCTGCCTCTTGAGTTAGCCTTGAGGTCACGCTTGAGGTTACCATCTCAGCCAAGGCCTGTTAATTTCAGCCAGTAATGAGCGAAAAATAATTTACGTAGTGAAACTCTGCTAACGGCTCGTATTCATGCAGCTACTAAGCATATCATTTATGCATGTGATCCACTAATTGTTGGCACGGCACAGAACTGTTCCTCTGTGTACGACGCCATCCGCGGCCTTATCGTGTTGGGGTGTCATGTAAGGGGGGCGGGGAGAGTCCAGACGACAGCAGGTATCACTGCTGTGTGGGTGGCTGCAATTATAACAGTAGTCATAACCATAATAATAATAGTAGTAATGATGATGATGATGATGATGATGATGATGATGATGATGATGATGATGATGATGATGATGATGACGACGACGACGACGATGATGATGATGATGATGATGATGATGATGATGATGATGATGATGATGATGATAATAATAATAATAATAATAATAATAATAATAATAATAATAATAATAATAATAATAATAATAATAGTAAGAAGACATTATTATTATTATTATCATTATTATTATTATTATTATTATTATTATTATTACATTTTTCATTACTGGTATTAGTGTTCTGATTTTTTTATTACTATTATCATTATTATTATTATTATTATTATTATTATTATTATTATTATTATGTGTTATCAGTCTTATAATAATAATAATTATTATTATTATTATTATTATTATTATTATTATTGACGATGGCGATGATGATGATGATGATGATGATGGCATTGCTGTCCTTGTCGCTATCATTTACAAGAATAATTAACGATTTATAGAGGCAAATGGAATTTGTGTGTGTGTGTGTGTGTGTGTGTGTGTGTGTGTGTGTAATTCACCACGGCCTGATCACGAGTTGGACTCGCTTTCGCCAGGAGGTACCCTCCCGATGTGAGCAAGTGCTCATTATCGTCGATCACTTGGTACTGTGTGTGTGTGTGTGTGTGTGTGTGTGTGTGTGTGTGTGTCCGTGCGTGCGTGTGTGCGTGCGTGCGAGCTTGTTTGTGTGTGTGTGTGTGTGTGTGTGTGTGTGTGTGTGTGTGTGTGTGTGTGTGTTTACAAGCATGATGATAAAATCTGGGATGAAAATTTCAAAAATCAAAATTTTAATCATATGTAAAAAAAAAAAAAAAAAAAAAAAAAAACATAACTTGACGATATGGTACAGTAACAAATTAAGTTGTGTATTTATAACATGCTAGTCTGCCGTAACATAACTAAAGGACTTCATGCTACGCTCTCTTTGTGATTGACACCAAGTTATGTTTGCGCAGTACAACTGACCATGTTGAGCTTTATTTGTTTCGGTGATACTGTTAACCAAGCACCCTACTGTGGAACGATGTTTTCAATATTTTGGATCTTTTGCAAAATGATAATTCAGTTACCCTTTGCTGTCCCACCTATTTCTATTTTCGAGATAATTCAGTCACAAAAGAACACACACACACACACACACACACACACACACACAATCATTAAACTGTTGATACTAGGATAGTTTGTCTACGGACATTTTGCCTATGGACCGTTTACCTACCGGAGTCTATGCCTACGGACACCATGACTACCGGACATTATGCATAACGGTCATGATGACTAAAGGACGACATTCCTAACAGACGCAGCTGATAGGGGCAGTTTTATTTCAACTGATTTTATTTATTTAATCAGGTTTCGTATTCCTTCATTTCTTTCGTTAAATTTACATGCTTTTCAACACTTTGGAATGTCAATGAAAGAGTTCTACAAGACTTGCCTCGCACCAACAACTTGATAGAGGGCTGGCACAGAGCCTTTAACCTACGAGTCACCATTACACACTTAACTCTGTGCCAACCTGTAGACCGATTACGTAAACATCAAGCCAACAACGATTTCCTTATTGAACACGCCAACTCTGGACTTACATTGCCACCAACCAACAAAAAATACGTGTTTTTCAATCAACGCCTGTAGAACATGCGAAGTATGACACCACCCCGGTTTCTGAATACAGTTGTACTATTGCTCACAATTTATATATTTTTTCTAGTATGTCCGTCCACTCTAAGTTATTATTTTTATATTCTGCGCTGATTTTAAGTTTTGATATATATTTTTTAATGCATTCATACACTCAGTTTTAGACATAAGTAATTAAACATGATTAAATAAAATAAAACAAAACTAGATGAAATGAAACTGCTCCTACCAGCTGCGTCTGTTAGGCATGTCGTCATTTAGGGCCGCTTTCATAGTCGTTTTGTTTGTTTTGATCGTTACCAATGGCGGCGATCGCCGCTATAGAATTTCCACTTAAAACTGGCAGATGGGGTAGTGGCGGCTGCTGGGTTAGCCTAGCCCCGCACCTTACCACACACTCTCAACACCTCTCGCTTCCTCTGCAGCCGCCACTACCCCATCGGCCAGTTTCACGCGGAAAACTATAGCGTCGATTGGCGCCATTGGTAACGATCAAAATAAACAAAACGACTGTGAGAGCGACCCTTAGTCATGTCCGTTGGGCATAATGTCCGGTAGGCATGGTGTCCGTAGGCATAGGGTCCGGTAGGAAATCGGTCAGTAAGCATAATATCCGTAGGCAAAATGTCCGGCCATGATTATTTAACGGTACAAAAGACAGTCCAAGGGTTATAAAACAAAATGGCTGATATACCTTGCTCCTATAGAAAAAATACACAAAAACTGAGATAAATATCAAATCTACGTCCAGAGCAGTATTGGTAAAGTCGTTAAGAGGATCTGCATTATAAAAAAGTCTTGAGGTCAAGTGAATGAGCTATCAGAGTGAGGATACTAAATAATTTTTGCTTTACTAAGTTGGACACCATAAGAATGAGCTTGTGTAGAATATCCTGCGCAGAGGGACCACGGGAAGGGAAGGGCGGAGGCATGTATTTAGCAACTTAGCTTGTACTTATAATTGGCATACCTGGAGAGTGTTAGGTAGGGTGCAGGTGGCCGCGTATCTGAGCTGCTCATGCAACCTGACTGAAGGTACGCAATGAGGGGTTGGTGTGGCTGTGCTTGATCGGCCCATCTGCCGTGTTCAGGAGGGTGTGACACGGCAGCAGCAACTCCAACTAGCGGCTTAATTAATACTCGGCCGGGTCTGATCATCTGTCGGTGAAGTCGGATGTTTTTATGCCTTCCTCTCGGGCCGATTAACCACATATCTTTAATGATGATGATGATGATGATGATGATGATGATGATGATGATGATGATGATGATGATGATAATAATAATAATAATAATAATAATAATAATAATAATAATAATAATAATAATAATAATAATAATAAATATTAATAATAATAATAATAATAATAATAATAATAATAATAATAATAATAATAATAATAATAATGTAAAACTAGTCAACAAGCAAGTAAATGTATTTTTCTCACGAAACTGATTTACCAACGTATAACAGTAAAAAATAATGACCTAGAGGGTGGCCAGTCCCGGCATACATAGAGCGGGACCAAAGCAAGAATGCATTATTCAGACCGAAACGTATCGAAAACTAACTCACAACTCTCTTGGCTTACATCTGTTTAGGTCAATAAATTACAGAAAAAAGTAAAACATAATTTCCTGGCCTTTATAACAACTCAGTTATACATTCTTTTGGCACCTATGGCTTCGTAGGATGTTTTATTTTACCCTCAAAAAATTCTTTGGTTTGGGCAAATTTACTGCCTCATTTTTATTTTTTGTTATATTATTAAGTTATTTTTAAGAGTTATACCATACGTTATGCAAAGATAACTCTTATACATACAGTAAAAAATACAAAATATGCAGGAACACATTATGTTTCCTTGTATCATTTCCTCCTTTCCAGCCACAGATTTATATAGCATCATTAAATTTTCTCTGTGGGGTCACCTATAGGAATAGTTCGTCATATCCCTTCTCCTTCCCTGCCTGCGCTATATCTCTTTCCTTCTTCCACTTCTCTACTTATTATTATTTTTGTTTATTCTTTCACATTTTCGTACTCCCTTCTTCATTTCATCAACTCCCACCTCCACTCACGTGTGTGTACGGGGAGAGGAGACCCAAAAAGGGAAAATCCAGAGAGAACGGGTGGAATACACAGGAGGATAGATGTGTGACGGTGACGCAGTTGTGTGTGGGGTTGTTGTTGTTGTTGTTGATGTTCTTCTTCTTCTTCTTCTTCTTGTTGCTTCACTCATGCAGGGAAGCAGCTGCACGTAATCTGAATCAAACGTTCGCAGATGGGCGGGTATCTTTGGACACTCGCAGGACACGGTGGTGCTGTGCGGGTGACTCAGCCCAAGGTAACCCAACCACAACTCCTTAGCGGACTCACTTGATCCATTCATAACACGCTCTATTAACCGAGCATTTTCAGACGTTCATTTATTGAAGTTGCTTAACCATTGCTTTGGAATCAACTTTTCAAGTCACCATCATTAAAACACAACAATCACACTAACAACAACAACAACAACAACAACAACAACAACAACAACAACAACAATAATAGTAATAATAATAATAATAATAATAATAATAATAATAATAATAATAATAATAATAATAATAATAATAATAATAATAATAATAATAATAATAATAATAATAATAATGATAATAAATAATGATGATAATAACAATAACAATAATAATAATAATAATAATAATAATAATAATAATAATAATAATAATAATAAATAATAATGATGATAATAACAATAACAATAAGAAGAAGAAGAAGAAGAAGAAGAAGAAGAAGAAGAAGAAGAAGAAGAGCGGAAAGAGAAGAAAGAATCACGAAAATCGGGTTTCCGTCAGCAGAATGCTCACTGAGTAAAATCGTTCAGGTGTGAGAGCGCGATGAATGAAAACTGTCACCCCGTAGCGGCAGGTGGGACTTGATCTCGGGTCCTCCATGACACCGTGTCCGCACGTTGACCACTCTGTCATCGCGTACCCGAAAATAATAGATAAATAACTGATACAAAAATACCAAAAGGAAGACCGTTCAGCAGAAAGTGTAATAAAATTAAGAAGTGCATGGAACGTTTATATGGAAACTTGAAGATAAAGGCACAAGACATAAACGAATGGAAACGTTTGGGAGAGCCCTATGCCCTGGAGTAGAAGTCTATAAGCGATTCACACACACACACACACACACACACACACACATACACGCGCGTACATATATCAAAGGGTAGGTAAAGTATATGCCAGCCGTCTCTCTCCTCCCACCATCTCTGGCAGCTGCTGCTTGACACCTTTTTGCTTCATGAATAGTTGATGGGCCGTGTCGCCACGCTGCCTCTGATGGCAGGGTTGAGAACACTCCCCGACGCTGTGGTGTGACTGTTGATGCTCATGTTTGTGTTACGCACCCTTATGATACAATTTCGTGTACATTTTGAAAGTGGGTCGAGTCTTGTATATTTTGGGGGGTATGAGTTTCATGTGCCAGTTAGCGAACTATTAAGGTTTCACACTCTCATAACATGTCTCCCTGAGGGAGGTCGCTGCGAGGCCAAACCACTTATAGCCGGCCTGACGTAGTTTGAGTGTTGAAAACTTTCCTGGATGACAAGCTGAGTTGTGCTGTTCTCGTCAAATTACCACCAATAAAAGGAAACACATTCATACGCCGTAAAAGACTGTGAAATGTGACGAATCATAAACGTAAAAGATCAGCACTAGAAGACATCTCCTTGTTACTCACCTACAATGAACTCCGTGTTGGGTTGCTGTGTCAATGATAGTCTCGTTAGTAATGCTGAACTGTACCTTCACAAAGCGCAGTTTTGAAAAGCCTCAACCACGGCACACACACACACACACACACACACACACACACACACACACACACACACATACAAAAACTCTAATCTAGCTGGACATATACATACTAATTCAGAAATTTCATCAGTGAACTACGTTTAATTTAAGTTCCTTTGTGCAGCTGTTCATAAAGCTGTAGGAACGCCAAACGTTTCAACAACAGATACAACAAAACAAGCACATTTCTTTTGGGCCACATCACACACACAGCAACGAAACCCTTGAACAAAGCGCTATCCACTAAGAAACAAACCAACACATTGACACCTTAAGAATACGACACTTTGTTATTCAATATTTACCTACGAAATCCTGCTACTGAAAACGAGAAATATAAAGAACAGATACAAAAAACTTTTCAAACTGTAATCACTATTATAAAAAAACACAACTACACTGAAACAAACCGCAGTAAATCACCATGACACGTGGCTAAGCACTTGTCGTGATACAACAGTACATTCGTCGGAGAAATATTCAAAAGAGCTTTTCCGGGATTATGAACCCACACTGTACAAGTGTAACAGTACATGAAAACATGCACCATAAGTGTGCACAGTATCTAAATTGCAACAATAATGCTTAGACAAAATGGTGCACTGCACCATAACAAAAAACTGTAACCGCATAGTGTAGAACATTTTTGTCTTTTTCCTCGATAATATTCACCAACGGGGCTACGCAAAATTTTCATTTTCTGCACATTCATCTCTTGAAACCTATTGTTCTTTCCTGTGCTTTGCCCTTCCCTCACTCGTTGCTCGTCTCCCCCCTCCCTATATCTATTGCTCTCTCAGCAGTGTCCTAACACACCCCTTCACCACTAGCCCGTTCTTGCCTCCTCTCCACGTTCACGTGTGCCCCGAGCTGATGGCCGAGAACACGTCATGCACGATTATAGTTACAAGGGCAGCAAAATAAAAGGCGCTGATTTCATATTTTCTGTTATAGAAATACGGAATCAATTTATGTTATATTCCATAAATTTCATTACTCTAAAAACATATAATAGTAATGTTAATGTGGCTCACATAAGTAACGGCGCGATGTTGTTCACGTTATCTTTACGGCTCGCATATGAAATGCTTGCCTGTGCCCACATGGGTGTGGTAACCGTCCGACCCCGCTGCCAGCCTGTCTCGTCCGAGGCCCCATGTTGTATCCTGCGTCCTCGACCCTCTTAACGATATTGCATTTAATATGAACCCGCTAAGGACTTTAAAGGCTACAACTGGGACGAAAATACAATAGTATGGCAAGCAGAGAGTTTTGATACAACACCACTAATTTGAGCAATTTCACAAAATAAGTGGTCTCATGTTAACTTGACAAATGAAATTTCCGACTCGTCTGACTGTGTAAAGTGTTAATTAAGTCGACGAAGACTAGACCACCGGAAACGGTATTCAACCTTCTCATTGGACTCTGCGACTCTCAGGAGGCTCTTTTGTAGTCAAAGGCATTCTGTATCTGTCTGTATGTTTGTTTAGCCTTTGAGGTAACTTTCCCTTAAAGATTTCTTCTTGTGCGACTATTGTCTTCTCTTCCTTAATGTAGTTTCTGCTGAAGAGCCTCCTGATTTTTTTTTCGTGACTGTACTTCATTCGCATTTCACAAAAAAATATTCTGCTTCTGTCTGCGTGACTTTAGTTTTCTTACTATTAGAGGTAGCTCTTGTGGAAGAGCCTCATGCTGTGGATTTTCAGTATTGTGATCCAGAGTGAGAGGTCTTTGCATGCACGACCTTCAGCTACTAAAATGAAAATCAATAATGTACAAAAATACAGATGAATGTGTGTATAATATATATATATATATATATATATATATATATAGAGAGAGAGAGAGAGAGAGAGAGAGAGAGAGAGAGAGAGAGAGAGAGAGAGAGAGAGAGAGAGAGAGAGAGAGAGAGACAATAAGAGTAATAATAATATTCTATACGATCGACCATAACCTCTTTGTAAAAATTTGCGTATACTTACAAATCCACTCTCAGGTCAGTGATGTAGATCGTGGGCGTTTAAAATACGAGTTATGCAGCGGCGAGTATATAAATATGTGATGATGACAAAATTTTACAATTAATGTGAAAAAAGTTTTCATGTGGGTTTAAGGAATAAACCGCGGCGGTCTGATTCAATTGCAGATCTTTCAGCTCGTCAGTAGGAAAGGCTCCTGCACCTGCTGAATCAGAGGTGCAAGACAAGAGCTCCTCAAGATTGCGGAAGCTGTAAATAAAGATGAAGGTAAAGTGAAATCCAGATCATTATTGAACGCATTAATCTATTGTTTTCTTTTTAATATATCGTTGTCGTTCTCATCATCCTCGTTGTCATGTCTCCTACTCCTTTTTCTTCTCCACATCAATATTTTTCTGCATTAACCCTATCGGAGCAACAGCAGCTGCAGCAGCAGCAGCAGGTAGTAGTAGTAGTAGTAGTAGTAGTAGTAGTAGTAGTAGTAGTAGTAGTAGTAGTAGTAGACTATAAAACGGACTATAACGAGCCATAACAGAGAAAGCTTTGCGCTGAACAAATAATGCAGTTCGGGACCCGCCGAGACGTCCCGTACACACGTCCTGACCCACATTCCGTAAACCTTTGTCGCTACCGCTTGTATCCTAGACGTGCTGCCACTCCCACGCCTTCCTTTCCTCGCTGCCAATTGTGTTTCTGTATAATGCCTGCCCATGAACCGATGAACGCTTTAATAATGCGTGCGCGCGCACACACACATACACACACACACACACACATTAAAGTCTAACTATTTTCTGTAAAAAAAAAAATAAATAAATAAAAAAAAAAAAACAAGCACCCGCCACCACTTACAGCACAAACACAATACGAGATTACAGTACGGGATTGGCTCATTTTGGAAAAATAAAAATTAAGAACGTCCCCCCTCCTCTCCCATCAACCACCAATCTCTATTTCGTTCTTTCATCCACATATTCTATCACGATATAAAGTATGTGCGCTACCTCTTAAATTCCGCCGCAATGTTGCCTCTCTTTCTATCTGCTATCGATATTTCCACGCTGACTGCTCTTCTGAACTTGCTAACTGCCTCCACTCCCCACGGCCCGCTGCACCTCGACTTTCTACTCATGCTCATCCCTATACTGTCCAAACCCTTATGCAAGAGTTAACCAGCATCTTCACTCTTTTTCATCCCTCACGCTAGTAGCTCTGGAAGAATCTTCCTTCATCTGTATTTCTCCTGCCTATGACTTGAACTCTTTCAAGAGGAGGTATCAGGACATCTCTCCT
>NC_066540.1:10071948-10085912 GCF_024679095.1 Eriocheir sinensis | reverse complement strand
CAGAGTGCATTAACATCTTGGAGAGCATGAAAGTCTCTTGAGATCTGAAAAGATTGACGATATCGCCATCACTAGACATACGTTCCGGTAAAGTGACAAACTGGCAAGCTAAAAGTAATTGTATTCAGATATTCGATTTGAATAAGATTAAAAGTGTATATAAAAGAGGGAGTGAGAGAGAGACCGAGACTAAAACATAGGTCAGGAGGTGACCCTGAGATGAAGGAGGTTAACCAAACTGTTGAGTAGCGCGTGACCTTGACTCCTGCTTGGTGGCCCCGCCCGTATTGACTCCCGACAGCCTGCCGCCGACACGCCTACGATGCTCGCTACCAAGATCTAAAGAAAGGCCTTTTTATTTAGACCTTGCTCGCTACATCCTGTCAAAATATTGTGTTAAGGGACTCGTGATGTAAAAATACTTGTACTATGTTCAATAATCCATCAATCACTTCCCTGGGTGAGGAAACTCTCAAGGAGTCCATGACCCAGTCTGCCAAAACAAATTTCAATGCTTAACGACACACAAGACGTGTCGCGATCCCCGGCAGATATTTTACTGTTGGCCAGACACGTGTACCCACCCTCGGCAACACAGTGGTGGGAAGAAGATAAGGGGCGAGATTACCACTTTGGCGAACGTACGGCGAAGCGACACCCCGTGCTAGAGGGCAGGTAAAAGTTGCTGTGGTGCCTGTTGATGTGTCGTGCTGATAGAGGGAGTCAGGGCGTGACCGTGCATAATGTTGGGAACGCCAGAACTTACTGGTTGGGACTCCCTCTCGTTCAGAGGTAGATAAAAGCATCTGTTACTTGCAAGTTTTAAGGTTAATGCATGATGGAGGATATTCTTCGATGTGCGCCATATTTAGGACATTAGCGGTTTGAGTATATCTAAACTTGTGCCAAAAATACACACACACACACACACACACACACACACACACACACACACACACACACACACACACACACACACACACACACACACACACACACACACACACTGGTGAACACAAACAACCATTCACGTATAAGCCAAAAATCTCGTTCACATAAATATACACACGGGAAGAAAAAAAAAAAAAACATAGGTGCAGGGGTCTGGAGGTTGGCTGTCTGACTGGGGGGGGGGAAGGGGAGGGGGTTCTGGCTGTTGGGCCCCAGCAAAAGGGTCAGACAGGACACACCACCATCTGCCTCTCGCAAGGTCTCAAGAGTACGCATTATGGGGCAGAGGGCGTTTTGGCCAGTCACACCCACCCGGCACAAAGGAAGCAATATAAACTTCCGGAGAAATCACAGACAATCCAGCTTAAAGCATCGTGTGGAGACCTGCAAATATCCTCACGATTTAAAAGCCACATTTCTGCTGGTCACCATTGTTTGCGATGAAATTTCTCTCCGTCCAAGGAAAAACCTCGAGGTACTGCACACAGCGTCAGTCTTTTCTTTTGCGTGTTTCCTTCTCTTCTTTCTTTCCGACACCACATGTTCGTATTTTGTAAGTTTTCAAAACATTTTAGGATCGTTCGTCTAGTTTTGTTGAAGTCACGATCAATATCTTAGAACCAAGGAAGATTAACCAACTTTCCACTTGGGCATAAATATGTCAGACTATATTTGTCTGCAACTCTGCATGTCTCAGTCTGTGTCTGTCTGTCTGTCAGTAAGACTATCTATATATCTATAGATCTGATGACCAATTAATCAGTCAACCAATCTCTCAACTAGTATAAATATCTATCTATCTATCTATCTATCTATCTATCTATCGTTACTCCTGTTTAGTTATTCATAGTACATGTTTACTAATATACTGTGCATGTATAAACGCTAACATCAATGTATGTATATATGTATGTATGTATGTATGCATGTATCTATGCAAGTATGTATATATGTATGTATGTATGTATCTATGTATATATATATATATATATATATATATATATATATATATATATATATATATATATATATATATATATATATATATATATATATATATATATATATATATATATATATATATATATATATATATATATATATATATATATATATATATATATATATATATATATATATATATATATATATATATATATATATGTGTGTGTGTGTGTGTGTGTGTGTGTGTGTGTGTGTGTGTGTGTATGAGTGTCTCTCTCAGTGCGAGAATGGAATAAGCTCCCACCGTCAGTGGTCCAGTGTAACACGATTGACTCCTTCAAAAACAAGCTCGACCGTCACTTCCTTCAACTTAATATCAACTAGAGTTGAAATGTAGCGTTTTGGAGCCTTCTGATTAGTGTAGAATCACTTAGGTTTAAGGACAGACCACCTAGTCTGGACCATGGGGTCTGTGTGGTCTGATTTTCTATGTAATTCTATGTAATTCTCTCTCTCTCTCTCTCTCTCTCTCTCTGTGTGTGTGTGTGTGTGTGTATTCAGTCCATATATCTTCATTTGCCTATCCATTTAATATATCATTTTTATTTATCTATTTATCAATATATTCTACCTATCTACCTACCTACCTACCTACGGTAACCTACCTACTTACCGAGCTATTTGCTTGCCAGGCTGCTATTCACCTACTAGACTTTCCTTTGCATTAATGAAGCTGATATGGTGTGTCCAGACGAGGCGGTGGGAATGAAGTAATTAATGGTAACAAAGGGAGTGAAGGAAGTCAGCGAGAAAGGTAATAAACACGGAGGTTGGCAGTGTATAGTATGTACTATTGTATGTATTGCATGTATTGTATGTATGTATCGTATGTAGCAGGAGAACAAAAATAATACCCTATACGAGCACCATTAAGTATCTCTTTAGGAAACATTATCTATGAAGACCTTCCATTGCGTCATTATACATCCTCTATTTGAGTGAGGGCACGGCTGCATCCTAAGAGATATTAGAATGAACATTTATAGTGGATGGTGTACAGAGTAAGAAAGTACTTTATCTAATAATTCGCATTGTTATCGTGAGTGGTATAAAAAAAAAAGATAATAGTCGCTAAATCGTCAGTACCGTACTTTTTTTTTTGGGGGGGGAGTGTCTTCTCGGAATAGATGCCTACCATTGTGGATTTCATCATAAAAAAATATATGCATTGTTTACTCTTTTATGAGGCTCCAAGGTGCAGCGATCATTGATCTCATAATATTTGTGTTATGGCTTGATTCCTAGCCGGGACAGATGAAATCCGATTACTTGTTCTTCTCGTTCATGATTATACTTCCCTTTTCCCTTAGTGTTCTCTTCGCCAACTCTTCGATTTGACCCTTCCAGCAATACTTTTCTTTGATTCCACAAACAAAAAATAAGTTGCTCCATTTTTCTTCCGCATCTTTGCTTCTTTCCTCAGGCACCAGTAGTTTATTTAGTTTGATTATCGGTGTACAGCTTCAGTTCACCCTCCCTTGCGTGTTGCTCACCCTCCCTTGCGGGTTGTTCATGCTCACTCAGTACCTGGTGAGCATGAACAAAAGCGGAATTAGTTCGGGTCAAAAGTAGACTCACGAAGGAACCAAACTCTGAGGCAACGCACAGCAAATGTAAATTCTGATTTTTATTACTAATGATTTCTACTGTAAAGAAACCGAGAAAAAGAACTGAAAAAAATGCTAAATGCATTAAAGAATTGTTCACAAAAATGTTCCTCCTGTGAAGAGAACAGAAGACCCCAAATGGGACGATGAAATGTTGTCACAGGGGTGTTGTTTAGCGCTTTCTCTTTTCTGGTTAGCAATGTTTGGGTCCCGCGGCGCCGCATGATTCGTCGCAGCGAAGCAAAGCGTAGCCAAGTGTTGGGCGGGGAGGTGCGCGGCAGCACTCTCATCTCCCTGCAAGGCCACTGAACTTGACCCACAAACCCGGCGGCCTCTCAGCTCATCGCCCACTTGAGCTCCTCGAGACACTCTTGTCATCCCGAGACGCGTCGACTCTCGTCCTCTTGATCCCTGAGTCCTGTTGTACCACTCTTTAAACTTCCTTTCTGGCCCTCTGCTTCAAATCTCGCATTTCCCCTTCCGTATATTTCTTCACTCCCCCTTACCAGCTTCTTACCCCTCCCTCTGCTCTGAAGTTTTTTTCTTACACTATTTTTTAACTTCCTTCCTGACCTTCAGCTTCAATTCTTGCTTTACCCCTATCACGCCTTTCTTCATTACTATGCTCAGCTTCCTACCCATCAAAGTCCTACTTGCTCTACCACTCTTATTTAACATCCTTTCTTTCACATATTATTTTCTCAAATCAAGGGTAAACCGAGAGGAAGTAGATTACTAGAGAAGGTCCAGCAGGGAAAAGGAAAAAAGTAGTGATGTAGAGTTGGGTGGTGTAGGTTTGTTGTCTTGGTGTGAGAATTACTTGCTGTGAGCACTGTTTATATGTCCCTGGCGTACAACTGGAGTGTTCGATTCCTGATTTACCTATTCCGCCCCTTCATTCTCTACCCATTCTCCGCTTCCTACCCGTCGGCCCAGACCCTGCCCTCCCCCTTCCCTGCACCCTCAAACTAATGGAGCAGGAAGCGTGTCTAGCAGCTCCAAAGAGAAAAAACGGCATTTCCTTGATGAGGATGGCTTGTATGATTAGATTAGTTTTTGTGGCTAAAACTGATACAACAGTCATGAGTTTGCTGAGCTGAAGTCCATTATCAACACCCTCAATCAGTGTTTTGTTATGCTACCCTTACTGTGGCACTCCACCCACCCTCCTCTCACTAACCCCGCCACCCACAGACCCTACTCTCGCTTACTCCAACACACACACACACACACACACACACACACACACACACACACAAACAGACTCACTCACTCACTCACTCACTTATTGCCGCGCACACACACACACACACTCTCTCTCTCTCTCTCTCTCTCTCTCTCTCTCTCTCTCTCTCTCTCTCTCTCTCTCTCTCTCTCTCTCTGTCTGTCTGTCTGTCTGTCTGTCTGTGTCTGTCTGTGTCTGTCTGTCTGTCTGTCTGTTCGATTCCCGGGCGGAGTGGAAAAATTTAGGCGGCTTTTCCGATACCCTACGCCCCTGTCCTCCCAGCAGTGAATGGGTACCAGGTATTAATCGAGGGTTGTGTCCCGTCTCCTGGGACCTGTTCCCTTCTCCTATAATTCCTTCCCCTTCTGTCTCTCTCCGGCATATGACCACAGATGTTGCGCCGACTAAACGAAACTTTCCCTCTCTCTCTCTCTCTCTCTCTCTCTCTCTCTCTCTCTCTCCGTCATCCTCTCCCTCTCTCTCCGTCATCCTCTCCCTCTCTCTCCGTCATCCTCTCCCTCTCCTCCTCTCTCTCCCTCTTAAGCCCGAGTCACACATTCACGACTATGACTCCCGGCGCTCTCCCGACTCAGACCACGCCTCCCACCGTCGGGCCGCACTCCGACAGTTTTGGACATTTTCAAAACAATCGGGGCCCTCCCCGATATCTGTCACCCGTCGCGAATAAGCTACGGCCGTCGGATGTCATCTCAACAACGTCGTAACAACGTCGTTTCGACATCGGCTATGGTCGGCACTCAAGGGGATGGACTTACGATGGTCGTTACGTACGTCTGGCAGCGCGACATTCCAAAACTGGCAGCGCGTGGTCTGATGTCGGGAGGGCGCCGGGAGTCATTGTCGTGAATGTGTGACTGGGGCTTTACTTTCCCTCTCTCCCTCTCCCTCTTCCTTTCCCCATTTCTCCCTCTGCCTCTCCCTCTCCCTCTCCCCCTCTCTCTCCCTCTACCCCTCTCTCTATTTCCTTCTCGCTCTCCCTCTCCCTCTCCCTCTCCCCCTCTCCCTCATACCGACACCCACCCTATATATATATATATATATATATATATATATATATATATATATATATATATATATATATATATATATATATATATATATATATATATATATATATATATATATATATATATATATATATATATATATATATATATATATATATATATATATATATATATATATATATATATATATATATATATATATATATATATATATATATATATATATATATATATATATATATATATATATAAACTGTGACATTCAAATAGTAACAAGCCAGCGAACAAAGGTGTGAGTATCGCTTCCTAGCCAACGTGCGTCCCTAATACATATATTAAAGGGGAGGGAGGCGAACTGTTATGGCTAAGGGGGCAGCACCGCGCATAATATGACTCACGAGGACAGAGATAACACGCTCCTTCCTCCTAGTCCTCCTCCACTTCTTTATTCAAGTAAGCAGCATTACTTACTTCACGCGTCCCACCCACCCTCCCTCTATTTATCAATCTCTCTCTCTCTCTCTCTCTCTCTCTCTCTCTCTCTCTCTCTCTCTCTCTCTCTCTCTCTCTCTCTCTCTCTCTCTCTCTCTCTCTCTCTCTCTCTCTCTCTCTCGTTTTGCTTTTATATATTCCCATTTCATGCAATCCATGTTGCTACTTTTCTTTTATCAAGGTCATCACTGCCATAACAACCCCTGCCACAACAGTCTTTACTGCTAACTCAACCTCATCCACCAACACTGCCACAAGCCCAATATAAAACACCACAACCCCCAAATCTGAAAAAAACACTGGTAACAAGAGCAACAGGCGAAACATCAAAACTATCAAAAGTATAGAAAGAACTTGACAGCAAAACTACAGCTGTATAACTACCAATAGTATCATCACCACCACCATCGCCACCACTATCACCACCACAAAAAGTAACAACAGGAGCAACAAAAACAAGAACAAAATAAAGCACAAAAAAAATGAAACTATAATAATAATAATAATAATAATAATAATAATAATAATAATAATAATAATAATAACAAGAATAATGAAAAGCAGAAAAAGAAAAAAAAAAGAAAATGTAATAAACACTAAAACTGAATAACATAAACAACAATAATAATATGTAGCAGGAGCAACATGATGATTAATATCAAGAACAGTAGCAGTAGGGTCATTGACAGCAGTAGCAGCAGAAGCAACAATAGCTTACACTGAACAGAAGCTATCGTGAATACAATAAAACGATAGCATCAAAGAAGAGCGACACGAGGAGAAACAACACCAACATGAAGAGCAGGATTGTGAAGAAAAGCGTGAAACGGAGCGTAAATAGGTCGCAAATAATGCACTTAATATAATACTCGTGACCTTCCCCGCCTACTTATTATCTCATCACCGTGCGTGAGGGACAACCTGTGACTGGCTGCCTCCTTAACCCTGTCCTCCTTACCTCCTACCCTTTGCACCCTCTCCAGGGCTAAGGTGAGGATTTGTCGTTTCACTAACACGTCCCGTTTTCTCCATCTCACCCTCCACAACGTAGCGTGTCAGGCCGTTATTTAATTTGAAACAATAAAGCGAATCAACAATTGACACAAAAGTCACTGGCACTTCCTCTGCATCTCTTCCTTGGGATTTACTGAAAAATGTACCAAATTGACGGTAAAAAGGAAGGAAACATGGCGTTTCACTAGGTTACTTGAGTATGGATGGAGTGATGACTTAAAACAGAATGAACACGAGGACAGTCCTGCTACTCACGTCTTTCTGATTACAAACAGTAGCACGTCCGTCCTGCCTAAGTGTGAAAAGGAAATTTGGCATGGATCTTAACTCTAGAAGAATTTAGACTAAATTTATTTTCATTTAGCAGCAAAAATACAATAATTTAAACAACTTATGGGTTTTCTCAGCCCATTCCAGTATACACGGTTTGAAATTTATGCACTTTTCATTCACAATCCTGTTACCCATTTTTAAGTGTTTACTTTTTAAAGTAGTTGGTGTTAAGTGCTAAGTTTAAGGCGTGAACATTACAACCCCCTCCTCAACACACACTTAAATTCTTATTACCTAACGTGGTTTGGTGTGCTAGAGAAGTATAAAAGCTTCCCATGCACCACAAACAATTATGATGTAACCCGAGCAGTGGGTCGTGTCAAGGCTTCAACGTTGAGAGTCTCTTCGTGGTGTGGTCAGAGATTAACTTGAGAACACCATGTGGCTTCTCTTCCTTCTACAACACGCGATATCCTCGGGGCAAATTACCTTGTAGAGTGATTTTTTTATTTTTTTATTCGATACAGAGGTCTAGAGTCAGGTTGTAATGAAAAAAATAAGTAAATTTCCCTACAGTCTTTCTGCGCCTCCGGGGCACAGTGTTTAGCACGCCTAGCTATATACGAATCCACGGGCCCGGACAGTCGGCGGACAGCCCACCCTTATGTTTATCCTCCCTTTCGGGCTGTTCGATAAATGGGTACCTGGGGAATCCTGGGGAAGAACTGTGGCAACCCGTAAGTCACACTGGCCCTGTGTCCGGATATAATGAGTTATCACCCGCCACAGGATCAAGGGCCAATGAGACAGAGATGAGCACCGAGGTCACGCGTAGGTTAGCGTTGGTCCCCAATTCACCTTACCTTCAGTCCACCAGTGACCTCTGTCAAGGGGAACATCGAGGGGCAAATCCAGCTAAGCAGAGGGAAAATATCGGCACCACTATAAATAAATAAATAAATAAAAATGCCCACACAAAATAACGAGCTGAGAGACCACAAGTGCCAATGAAGATAACCTACATGTGAGAAAGGTCTTGGATATATATATATATATATATATATATATATATATATATATATATATATATATATATATATATATATATATATATATATATATATATATATATATAAAGGTCAGTCACATGTCAGCAGGGTGTCATGTCCTGGAGCATTTCCACCAACACGACTTCCCCACCGCTCTGTGTTCCAGTTCGCGAGAGAAAGAATAGCTAACGAGGACGGTGATAAGGCCTTACCCAGGACAGGGCCAGTGTTGAATAGTAAAAGTAGAATAAGAATATAACCTTTGTCAGTCAGCCACGTTTCAGCGCAGTGTGGTGTGTTGGAGATAATCCAAAATGAATTCCAGATCCCGATCTTGCCATGTTTTCAGCTCTCAAGATCGAGAAAATAGCTGGCTAGAACGTTGGTTCCTGGGTACGGATAGATCGTTTTCCAGTTCTTGACCTAAGAACGTATAAAAATCGGACCCTGGCGAATGAAGGTCAGCTTGTGAGAATCGGCGAGAGACTAGGAGGTATGACGCACAACTTCTCATCAAGAAACATTACGACTCCTCTATCCCGTGCACACGGGATACTGTTGGTAAAGACAATCTGTCACTGCGGTATCTCTCTACTTGACTACATCCCGAGACAATACTTAAAATCCTAGGGGACCTCGAACCTGCAGCTAAGGGTTACGCTAGAATGTTGCACCCAATGATTTTCTTGATTATTTTGATAATTTTGTAACTGAGTCAAGTTCAGTTATTTTGATCTGCACGTGTTTATTAGCAAAAAGATAATATATATTGGTTATAATATTGTTATAATGAGTACATTGAAAATCTTATTAATAGTAATGTGTAATTCAAAGACAGTGTTGTTTTATAATTCCCACGATGTATTTCTTACTTTATTGAGGAGCATTTGCAAAAAAGTGGGGTGTATAAAATGTTTGTTAACATGATACAAAAATGGTGGGTTCTGCAGTAGCTTATTCACATTGATTTTTTTAAACTTTTTTTACATTTGGCCTTTAGAGCCGATAACCTTTCATAACGGACCTATTGGTCCGTTAGTAGCAAAGGCAAGTGTTTTAGAGTGGCGCCCTTCTTGCTTGGCTCGTGCTGCCCCCTTTGATCTTCTTTGGAGAGTTTCGCTAGAGTTCGGGTTTAATAGGTGGTCATCAAGACAGCATGTGGGTAGTCTTTGGCAACTCGGCGATAAGTGAAAACTGTCAGCTTGTTGCGGCGGGCGGGACTTACAAGGGTCCTCCAGGACACCGTGCCTGCACGCTGACCTCTAAGTCACCGCCTCAGCACTAAAAAGCCGCAACAGCACCGACATGTCGAGTGAAGTGCATAAGATGTATAACTACACAACAAAAAAGGGGTGGATATAATATCTCCACTCCATTATTGTTGTGTACTTATAGGCCTACATCTTATATATATATATATATATATATATATATATATATATATATATATATATATATATATATATATATATATATATATATATATATATATATATATATATATATAAAGAATATTCACACTATTTTAAACTTCTTTTTTCAGCTGGACATCTTATATTTGGAACTGCTTGTGATGTCTTCTTCAACTCATGCCTCTGTTGACAGGCCTTGATACCTTGCCATGAATAGCTGAGTAACTCCCTGAATGTACAACTGATTCCTTCTCATGCGTCTTATATTTTTATGAGCTTGATATTTTTTTTTCTCAGGGAAATCTAAAATGAAAACTGCGCACGTGCTAGTATTCATTAACCATAGAGACACACAAGACAAAAAATGTCACTATGAAGAAATATTTATTGTGTAAGTCAGTGTAATAAACATTCGACCAAGAGGTAAAAAAAAAAAAAAGAGAGAGAGAGACTGAGTTCACTGCAATTCATATGCCTCATAGGGGAAAGAAATGATGTCGGTGGATAGTGATGGTATCGCTACGTGTAAAAGATGTTATTAGTGGATACTTCCATTGATAAAAAGTTACAAAGTCTAGAAAAACGTTATCAGCGAAACACCTTCAAGGAACAACAAAACTGTGTGTATGGAAGAAACATGGAAACATGGAAATGCAGGTAACAGAAAGCCTATTGGCTCATCATGAGGTCGCCCGCTTTGGTGATTTAATCTGCTCTACAGCCACTTGGGGCTTGAGGAGCAGAAGAAAGCACCTCGATATTGAGGAGCAGATGGAAGCGCCTCGATATTAATTTTACTCCCGACGCAGCGAAGTGACGGTCGATTCGATATTTGAAGGAGTTGATGGTATTCGCATTTACTACTTCTGAGGGAAGATTGTTCCAGTGGCGGATGACTCGGTTTGAAAAGAAACTCCTTCCAGTGTCTGTGTTACATCGACTCGACTGAATGGGTAAACCGTTATTTCTAGTTTTTGAATTGGTTTGCAGTTCAAAGAATTTGGAGTAATCGACGTTATTGAAGTTTTTCAGGTACTTGAAGACTTGAATCATATCCCCTCGTAGGCGTCTTTTCTCCAATGTAAAGAGATTGAGTCGCTTGAGTCGTTGCTCGTACGGTTGAGCCCTTAAGGTTGGAATCATCTTCGTGGCGCGTCTTTGAATCCTTTCCAGTAAAACAATGTCCTTTCTGTAATTAGGACCCAGAACTGTACTGCATACTCGAGGTGCGGTCTTACCATGGAATTATACAAGGATAACATCACGTCTGGCGTTTTACACTCGAAGTTCCTCGCTATGAACCCGAGCATAGTGTTGGCTTTGTTATATGCTTTTTTATAGTGATTCGCGTGTTTCAGGTCACTGCTGATAATGACTCCAAGATCCTTTTCCTCCTGCATCGCCTGCAGAGGTTTCCCATTCATGATGTATGTGTGGTTACTGTTTCTGGACCCAATGTGCATGACTTTGCATTTCTCGACATTAAAGGACATTTGCCATTTTTCCGACCATTCGATAACGTGATCAAGGTCTTTCTGAAGGTTTTCGCAGTCGGTCTTTGTGAGGACCTTTCCACCCACTTTGGTGTCGTCAGCAAATTTTGATACTGTGGATTTAAGTCCTGATTCTAGGTCATTGATATATATATATATATATATATATATATATATATATATATATATATATATATATATATATATATATATATATATATATATATGATAAAGAGAATGGGCCCTAGCACTGACCCTTGAGGCACTCCACTATTGACTGGCAGCCAATCGGAAAGCTGTCCGTTGAGTAGTACTCGTTGTTTTCTGCCGGTGAGCCAATCTCTTATCCACGCGATCAGATTGGCTCCAATGCCCGCCGAGTGCAGTTTCTTAAGGAGTCGCTCGTGCGGTACCTTGTCGAAGTTTTTCTGAAAGTCCAGGATGCAAGTGTTTTCTCTAAGTGCATTCCCTTCACCAGTTAATTCATTAGAGCTTCTCCGTGACTCAGTGTCCGAGTTATCTATCTTTCGTAGCACCTCATTGTTCCGTTGGTCGTCCTCATGAAAACTGCGCCTTCGACAAAACAACGTTCTCATCATATACTCTGTACCTTGAACTCTTCACTCAGAGGAAAAATACACGTTTTTCTCACAGGTCGTTCTGCATATCACTATTGTTTTTCTTTTCTTTCCTGTAGAGTAAACGAGTTTATGGTTTAAAGCCAGAGTTTAAGAAGCTGAAACCACAGGAATACCATGCAATTCTTTCCAGAACGTTTCTTAAAGCCAGGGAAAGGAGTCTGTGGATCGGTACTATTGATCAGTACTGACTCCATAGTTTTCTCTGTATAACATAGAATTTGTAAATATTTGATTTTTCCGTAAATATACTATGAATTAAAATTTCCTCGAGCATAGCTTGAAGAAAGCAGGCAGCACCAATTACGTAACGTTGGCAGCATGCAGTTTGGGGCTTGGGTGTACACGTAAAATACTATGGTATGGCAACAGTAAGTGCCGCACTTGATGAGGCGTTACCCACCATCACCTAGACATTTTATACCACATTGCCAACCTTTAATAGCCCCTATTCTTTGGGTAAATCATTTAGGCATAGCTCAAAAAGGTAGAAGCATCTGTGGCAAGATAACGGGCGGAACAGTCCAAAGTCCACTCATTCACCTCATACAACCATACAAACCGGAGGCGGTGGCTGAGTGGTCAGCGTGCGGGCGTGGTGAGCCCGAGGACCTAGGTTCCAGTCCCACTGAAACATGATGATTTTTCAAACCATCGCCGAGTGGCGGAAGATCACCTACATGCTGCCGTGATCTTCATTCAACCCTAACTTCAGCGACTTCGTTCAAGTGGACAAAGCTAGAGCCATATATCACGGCAGCAACTATAAATCAAATTCGCCTGCGCCACTAACGGGCTGTGGCCATCCGAGAGGCCGCTCAAAGAGTCTACCGGCACTACAGGCGGCACCAAAAAAAATAATAAGGGCAGCTTCATAAAAAAAAAGGATTTGGCAGACAAAAAAATAATTGTAGCCATCCGAGACATTACCAAATAGAAATGAGAACAACAGAAGTGATGCCATCTCGGAGATAATATCGTAATTTCAAGTTGAAATCACTATTTTCTCCCTTCAACTCTGCCAGTACTGTAAAATCTTCTAATTGCACGTACTGCATATTTCTCGCCATAATTCAACTACCAGACGCGATTCTTGTTAAAAGAAAAAAAAAAAAAACTAAATAAAATTTCCAATATAAAAGAGAGATCACCTTAGTTTTCGGAGGTGTGTCTAAGAATAATGAGCGGCATGTTTGTTGGGATGGGCCAGACTGTGTGTGTGTGTGTGTGTGTGTGTGTGTGTGTGTGTGTGTGTGTGTTCTAACCTATAGCGCCTGTAGGCTTTCTTGGTTGGGCCTGGTAGTCTGCTCAAGACCGTCATGGCGAAGGCAAGAGTTTATAGTGTGTGTGTGTGTGTGTGTGTGTGTGTGTGTGTGCCTGCGTGCGTGGGCACCTTTTCCATCCCGCCTCTCCGAATACTGCTCTGCCTCGTCCATCACAGAGTGAATAACTCCGTGGTGGGCCGCGGCGGCGTTGTCTCGCGTCGGCTGCCTGTGATATGCTAAGAGATGTCACTCACTAGACAGCCGCATGTGGGGGCATGAAGGAGGAAGACAGGTCTGAAGTAAGCGTATTATAAATCGGATGATGCAAGGTATACTCCTGACAACACGATTTATTGTGCATGGTAAAGTCTAACATGTTTCTCTAAATAATACATTGCTTCTTTGTTGGTAAAGGATGACCCCAATGCTTTGACTGAAACGCTTTGGGGGCACCGTAAAGCTCCACCAACGAACGCGTTGCTTTCTTCATATATATATATATATATATATAT
>NC_066540.1:10054448-10059448 GCF_024679095.1 Eriocheir sinensis | reverse complement strand
AAATTGAATTCTTGAGGCGTTAAAGAACACCAGGTACTTCTGCTGTTGCTACTACTACTACTACTACTACTACTACTACTACTACTACTACTACTACTACTACTACTACTACTATGGTGTCAATGTCGCCGATTACAAGTGATTAAATATGATTACTGTTATCGTCATAATTATTTATATTATTTAATGGAAGTGGTAATAAAATCAGTAGCAGCAGAAGCAACAGCAGCAGTCGTAGTAGTAGTAGTAGTAGTAGTAGTAGTAGTAGTAGTAGTAGTAGAAGTAGCAACAGCAGCTGCAGCAACAGCAGAAGCAGCAGAAGCAGCAGCAGCAGCAGCAGTAGTAGAAGTAGTAGTAGTAGTAGTAGTAGTAGTAGTAGTAGTAGTAGTAGTTAGTAGTACTGGCAACAACCGAAACGGCAGCAGTACCAACACCAGCAGGAACAGAATCAGCAACAAAAATATTTCTTTCTTTAACTTCCGTCTTGAAAATACGACATTTTCCTTTACCAGCTTCTCTAAATGATGGCCACACGATCCACGAGCGCTGATAATAAAAATATGATAGTGTTTGCTGATCAATCGGCGACGTCTCGTGAAATGATTGACTTTGGAGCTGGCGCGCGCGCTAACACACACACACACACACACACACACACACACACACACACACACACACAGGGTAATATAAAGCTCGTAAAGCAGTAAAGAGTGTTGGAACGAAGGCGTCAAAACATAAGTGAAGAGCCGGCGTCTTACTTGATGAGAAGGAATGCGCCTTTCGTCGGTGTTGGCGCTTTGCGGGGTGGGGTGCGGCAGGGAGGGTGTGGGCAGATTGCGACATCATGGTAGGGTATACTCCGGGGGTGAAGATATTCATAACAAAGGAGGTAGACAAAGTAAAATAAATATAAAAAAGACAAATTGCTATATGCTACTTCTTAATTAAAGAAAACAGATGCCAATTACAAGATATATCAAATAAAGCCCCAGAAGGATAAGCAGGGCTCCTTCAAATTGTGTCACTATTTTTCACTGCTGGACAGACTTCCCTATATGCAACATTACCTGTCAAGTCTTTGGACGACTTAATGAACGTGTTTGTCGAATGTCACCGCGTCTGTCTTGTATGTCCAAGAAGGTGACAGCACACTGAGGCCAAGTTTTCTACAATCACAACAGTCGGTAAACAATGCCATACTTGTTTTGCACTGTTTGACAAGATAATTGCCCTGACAGAAGTGCAGGTGCCACCCAAATTGAACTTTATGCCAAGGAAAATAAAAAAATCATACAGATGGAGAGCTGCAAAGTTTGTGACTGTATAATCATCTTTATCAAATTAAAACAGAAATAAAAGACTAAAATTCTTGTAAATATACTCGACTGTCGTCCTCTCATGGCTGTCCGCTGAGAGCGGGTGTTAAGGGGCTCTCACACATTCCCGGTCCCGGTCGCGACCGTCCCCGATGACTCCCGATAAGCCGATCGGGGCCTGACCGCCGACAAAATAGGCAATAATCCCCGGACCGGTGGCTTACCGCCGGTCTGCCTGCGGTAGACCGGCGGCTTACCGCCGGTAAGCCGGCGGTTTACCGGCGGTAGACCGGCGACCATATACGATTTTCGATTTCTCCGACCGGCGACTGCAGCAGGTCAGTCGGCGGTAGACCGCCGGCCTACCGGCGGCAGACCACCGGTCTACCGGCGGCAGACCTGCTGCACATCGACGAGCAAACACTTTCTTTGCATTTTCATATATTTATAACTACCTCCTAAATAGCTTCATACCAAAATTCATTCGTGTGCATAAAACTCTCTCTCTCTCCTTTCACCCATTCCTCTTCCTCCTTTTTTTCATCTTTCCACCCTCTCTCCCTTCTTTCCTCACTCTCCTCCATCCCTCCCTCTCTCTTACTCACTCCCTCTCTCTTCCTCACTCCCTCCCACCTGTTCCTCCATATATATATATATATATATATATATATATATATATATATATATATATATATATATATATATATATATATATATATATATATATATATATATATATATATATATATATATATATATATATATATATATATATATATATATATATATATATATATATATATATATATATATATATATATATATATATATATATATATATATATCTCTCTTTCACCCATTCCTCTTCCTCCTTTATCTCATCTCCCTCTCTCTCTTCATCCCTCGCTCCTACCTCTTCCTCTTCGTTTTCCTCCTTCCTCCCTCGCTAATCCCCAGGTCAGACACAGGTGTCAGACACAGGTGTCGACCGGCGACATTTTTCCACACCGCCGGTCGACCGGGCGCATCGCCGATATCTTTGAAAATTTTAAAGTTGACCGGCGGTGGTCGGCTGCGTCTACGGTCCTCAGGGTCGACCGGCGGTCGACCGGCGGTCTGCCGCCGACAATCCCCGATCTTACAGCCGGTCGACCGGCGACCGGCTTATCGGGAGTCATCGGGGACGGTCGCGACCGGGACCGGGAATGTAATTATCTGCTTTCGTTAAATGCAGATTACCTAGTTTGGACCTCAAAGTCTTCGTAGAAATTTTCTCTATGATGATTTACAAATCAATCATTATCAAATCAAAAGTACCAAGTGCGTAGCAATTAAAAAAAAAAAAAAAAAAAAAAGCGAGGAGTGGGGATAGTACAACGGTACCCAACTTCATAGTTTTCAAGCAAGAGCAAACACAAAACAAAATAAAATAAAGTTTACAAAGTTGCAGCTAAGTATATCATAGCACATCTCCAAACACTTCTAAATCGAAGTCCTCCGAATTTACTTATATTATATAATAGCCTTACGGTACCACGTCACTGAAGCTGGCAGATTATTGGACATCATTAAGCAAAGACTTAAACTAAATAAACAATACACAGCTTTTTCTCATGCTGCAGGTAAAAATGATTAAAATCTAAAGTAGGACAACTCGTAACTTTCAATCTCAGTAAAAAATCTGTAATGAATGCAATACATACCCCATATTCTGTACAATATACGTACCGTCATGTGCATATGATCTATACACATTATTTGTTACTAGCATTGTTTTACGTACGTGAAATGTCTAAATATTTATGTTAAAGAGTGCAATACGATGATTAATAAAATTGCTATTTTTAGCATGACTGAGACCATCAGTAAATGAGAAACTGATAATGTAGCATCTGCACGGATAAAACTCCGAAAGGGTGTGAGTCTTTAGGTCACTGACTGTGTAAATTTGTCAATTTAATTAATCAACCTGCATGAATTCAAACGTTCCTGCAGGTTGAATTTTTTCTTTCTTCTTCAGTTTTCCTCTCTTTAGATCTTTTCAAGAGGCGAGTATCAAGGTGACCAAACAACTCCTTTGTCACTACAGCTTTAAATTATTCGAATTAGATATTTGTAGGATGCAAAACATGCCTTCATTTACGTTAGACAAGAAAACATTTGGCATTTACAAGATTAGAGAGAGAGAGAGAGAGAGAGAGACACACACACACACACACACACCAAAATATCCAAACCTTTATTCGAGATCAAGATTAATTTACTGTGTCACATATAACTTTACCTTTGGGGAAGGTCAACCTGAAAGGGGCTCGAAGTCACGTACATCGTTCACCGTTATGTACACAAGTTCATGTAGTAGTACTCTCAACCAGCCGAGCCCCTTACCAGTAAGTACTCCTACAACTTTGCGTAGGCGGTGGCTGAGTGGTTAGCGTGCTGGGTTCACATTCACCACGCCATGGGCAACGTCGGTTCGAATCCCCACGCTACCACCTGGGATTTTTCAGTCACCGCCGAGTGGCCTAAGACTACCCACATGCTGTCCAGAAGACCACCCATCAACCCGGACTCAAGAAGAAACCGTCCAGTGAATCAAGAATGAGTTTCGGGGGGGCAGCATGAGCCAAGTATAACTGGCGTCACTATAAAAATTGCCTGCGCCACGACGGGCTTGGGCCGACCATCTGGCCCCTGAAGAGAGCCTACCGGGGCATTAGGCGGGGATGTAAAAAAAAAAAAAAAAAAAAATGGTGATATGGCGGGAAAGCAAGCGCATGACATGTGGCCCAAAGATGTTCTTACCTGAGGAAGCCAAAAAAAGACAACACTGACGAACGTAGGTATGATAAAAATAAGAGCTTTAAATGGGATACGTGAGAACGCGGAAGTAGTAGGGTGGGGCGAGTGAGTCGAGGGACGCCCGTGATGAACACTCCTGCTGATGCCATAATGAGGGCCGTTTGCCACGCGACTAATAAGGCTTCCTCGTGACTGGGGCGCCGACCACCTCCACTCTACTGTAGGCCTTTCATCTCAACGTCATTGAAGTGTGTGATTAAAAGGCCTCTCTGATTTAATTTTCTCTTTTGCCGTAGAAAGAGGCTAACCAAGGACAAGATCACCGGCAACATGGTGCCCCTACAAAGAAAATACGAATTATAAAGAGTTCGAATTTAGGGCCACAGGAAGAAGATTACACAGTAGAAAGAAGGCTGTTTGAAAGTTTATCAGTTTTAAGCCTTCTTTAATTGTGGTGACTTAAAAATCGTGACACCACAGAAAGTTCGGAGAATCTGTCTAATAATGTTTCTTTCCATTCAGTTTTCAGAATTGAACCGACGGTGGGAGAAGATGGACAATGCAGAACTACCACAGACTAAATGACCTCCCTCCCCTACCTCCCTGTCACCTAATGACATACTGCTGAGGGGCGTCATGAACTCCCCCTCTTACCCTCATCTCGCCACTTTACACCACCTCCTCCTCCTCCACCAAGCTCCTCAGTCTCCCTCTCATTCCTCACCATTGCCCTTTGTTACCTTGCCTCCCTAAAACGACATTGTCCCCATCAAGAGGATTCTCCCGACAAGCAGCAAGGCGACACGTCAGAGGCCACACAACTTTACGGCTCAGTGACTCATGAGTGAGACTGAAGCGAAAGCCAAGAGTGGCCGCTGACAG
>NC_066540.1:10046948-10049448 GCF_024679095.1 Eriocheir sinensis | reverse complement strand
TTAAGGCCGTCAAGTTGTTAATGAAAGATTGTCATTTGTTTCCTTGCTACGAGACAGTGCAAAATTTTAAACTAATAATGTGTGTGTTGGAAAGGCATCGAAATATTCATTGGAGTGGTGAAGGTGCAAGACAGCGGGTAGAAGAGGAGGAAGAGCGGCGGTGTTCCGGCTTGTGGGTGGTGGCAGGGCCGGGGATGGCGTGGTGGGGTCGGTCAGGGAGGCTTAGGGGAGGGGCAGCTGAACCTTCAAGCCTCCGGCTTCCTCCTAGGCATGGAGAAGATAGCGAAAAGCATCCCCAGCTGGTGCTAGTGAAGGACGTGCTGTTGGTTGTCGTCTTGCCGGTTGTAGCGATGATTTATGTCGTGTTGATGCTTATGCCTATTGTATGTAATGTAACAGGTGTGGAAAGTTTTGCTAAAATCGGTATTGTAGACATTAGTTATTGTATTATTTTTTCATCACAGCTGATGATCATAGAAGCACACAATATGTTAGCAAGGAGACGTTAAATACAACAGTATGACGAGATGTAGATTGTCTGTCAAGTGAAACACAAACTCAGATACTTTTCATTACTGACGCTGTTAGCTTGCTAAGATGTTGAAGGTGTTGCTACTCAAGACAGCCGCGTCACTATGCTATTAGACTACAGCTATAGCCTCGTCTCCCCGCTGTCCCGTGAAAGGGAATGCTAATCCGTGTGGTGCCCAATGTCAGACGAGAGGTTGCTGCGGTAGCTATTTTTATGTGGGGTGGGAGGTGCCGTGCAACGTTCTGCTGATGACTTATTCTCTGCAGTAAACGATTATTTGGATGGGCTCATCTGGGACTGAGCTGACGATGTGAAAGGTACGCGTGAGGCGCTGGTAAGGGTTTGTCCTCACTGGGAAAGTAGGAAGTGAAGGACTCACTTGAGCAGAGGGGTGAGGGGCCATGCTGGGACAGGGAAGGGGACAGGCACAGGCGAGGGTATAAAGGTCACCCCATCCGACAAGGGAAAGCGAGTGTTGGGGACGAGGACATCTTCAACCTCACCTTAGTTTATACAATATAAGGTGCGTTACATGGAAACCACATTAAACTTTTATAAAGCAGTGAAAGAAATCTCGAAACTTGAAACTAACCGGAAATTTACGCAATTCAATTCTTTGCTGAATCGTTTTGCTTGCAAAGTTGAGCAGTCACCGGACACTTGCTGCTCTAAGTGGTAAGAAACTAAAGGTTTTAACATTAAGAAATTAGCTCTGGCTGAATGGGATGAGCGAACACCAGATAACGGGTTTCCGAGGCCTGACAGCTGTTCTTCCCTGCCCGCCCCTGGGAGGCATAGCCACCCTACAGGCTGCCCCTCGGGCGAGCGGGAAGACGACGCTCGGAAGAGGAAAGGATACTAACTGGCTGGGAATGAATGAGCCAAGGCCACGGCGGGCAATATTGCCCACAATTAAAAGGACCAGAATTGTAACTAGAAGTGGGTTAACTCTTATACCAATGCACCACTGTTCAAGTTTTTTGTGTTGTTCAGTGAAATAAGGAAGCTGTAAGCCCCACTTGTGTTATATTACTGAATGTCAGGAGTTTCCTCACTTCTTCACAGCTGGATCAGAGCAATACGGACCTGTTCTTTATTCATTTAATACCATAATTCGAATGACTAGTTCTGCAGGGATCTTTATACTTGACAAAACATGTAATTTTTTTAATCTTGGGTGGAGAATCCTCGGCCACATGATGCGTTCTGAAACTCCTCCTTGGATGCGCTAGACTTGGCCCAGACTGAACGATGACTAAGCGAGTTACCTTGAGCTGACTCACTGTTTATATTTCAGTGTTAATGTATTATTTATGATTAATCTAATTTTTCAATCACATGCGAGCTGAACACGCTCCTTCCGTCCCCTTTAAGGCCGGATCAGTGCACACCTCGGCCAGACACCGATCTCGAGCGTGGCAAAGAGCCGCGTCAGGGACGGACGATGCATTTTGGGAAGAGATGTTGTGTAAGGAAAACATGACCGCGGGAGGGCACGCAGCACACTACATGAGGGTATGACCAGCCAAACTCTGAGTTAGTCTCCCTGGAACCGCCAAGTTTGAAACGTGGCAAGGAGTTAGTGACTTCGGGCGAGTGTCTCTGCAGAAGGTGAAGTCCATCACGACGGGCGAGGCGCAACACGCTGGGCTGGTGAGTAGTGGTGGCGATGGTAGTGGTGGTAACGCAACGCGGGAACTGCTTAGACACAGCGGGCAGTGAAGTAATCCATCTCATCTCACCTGTGTTATGGAGAAGGCTTGCGACAATTCTGAGATGATCAAACAAAGATGATATGGATGTGGATAATTGTGAGGGAGGAATAATGAATCTCATGGAGAAATAGAGGTAGTAGTGAAATAACTTGAGCATTAGAAGGAACTGACAGTAATATCTCACTCGAAGAGTAAATGGAAATATCAGGGAAAACAAATATAAAAGATGGGCCACGGTTCAAATGGCACTACT